>NW_024500017.1:7003424-7079407 GCF_017590055.1 Onychostruthus taczanowskii | reverse complement strand
AAAGGGGCCACCAAAAACCCGCAGGGGGAAAAAAAAAAAAAAAAAAAAAAAAAAAAAAAAAAAAAAAAAAAAAAAAAAAGAGCCTTACAAAACCTCCAGCTCTTTGGCTGAATTTCAGGATGACTACATTTTTACTGTAAGTGTTTAGTAACTCAGACTCACATAACCCTCTCTGCCCACTTGGGGCCACGAGATGCAGCTTAGAAGCGACAAGAAATGCTTCACACACACACACACATCCAGCCAATCCCTGTCCGAGGGAGGACAAAAAGCCTTTAACAAATTAAGCTGCATTTCGCATTTAAGCAGAGCTCCATCGCTATTTATTTAACAATTTTAAAGTGTTATTTTAGCCTTCCTAGTTTTTGTGTGTTGAGAGATTGTTCCTGGGACAGGAGCCAAAGTTGCTTACAGCAACCCGGCAGCTGGAGAGGGAGGGAAAGGCAGGACAGAAGAGAGGAGGAGGAAGATGCCAGCGCGAGGCTTCACTGTGGTCACACAGCCCCCAGCCACGGAGCTGGAGAGAGATGAATAGAAAACTGGGGACAATGATGGGAAAAAAGAGCTGGGGTGGAGAGCTCCATCACCATTTGGTGGCTGTTGAGAGTCCCTGCTTTGAGCACCCTGAGCAAGTGTGGGGGGGGATGAGCAGGTGAAAGCAAAGCTCTGGCAGTCCTGCACACACCAGCATCCAGCCCAGGAAGAAGCCACACAGCTCTCTGTGGGTACCATCCAGGAGAGGTGCTGATCCAGCCTGAGAGATGCTCTTACAAGAAAACTGGCCAGAGGATGGATGACCCACCTGGTCACAAATGCTGTTTGGTATCCACCTGCTCAGAATGCCCTGTAGTACCAACAGCCCTGGAACAAATGCATCAAGGTAAAAACAAAATTAAACATTTCCTGCGGCCATCAGACAACTCCCATTCGGACCTACATCCTCTTGCCATGACTATACTTCCAGACTGGCTTCCAAGAACATCTCTTTGCATGAAATACTAGTCCTGTGAAGTCACCAAAGCCAAGATTTCATCCTTACACATAATTATATTCACCACTGTCATTAACATAATAGATCTGTCCTTGAAAAGGGACTTCTAAAGAGAAAGTTAGTTGTTATTAGCTTGTCTTCCTTAAAAACATTTTAAAAATCCTTTGTGCCAATGTCTTTGCAGTCCTACCTTTTACCCTGTCCTCTGAAGTCCAGCAGCTGCTAGACTCTGCACTTCCTCATTTAGAGCTGATGCTGTTGAGTCCCCTGTACAGCCCCCTGGGTTGCTGTACAGGTGACTCAACAGCATCAGCTCAGGCTGATGCTGTTGAGTCACCTGTACAGCACCCTGGGGTTTCAGGAATGCAGTTCAGAGCCTTCAGCATCACCCAAACCACCGAAGATGGGTTTTCGGCGTGTCCAAAGATACATCCCAGAGATGCCACCACAACTTTGCTGACCCTACTGAAGAGCTCTGCAGCTCCACTATCAGCAGTCCTGCCACACCAGCCCTGCACCAGTAACCTTCATGTGGTGGTCACCCCTTCACCTGGTGATATTATATGGAACTGTCTGGGAATTTGACTTCTTCCCAGAGTAAGCCCCAGCCTACCAGCCTGGAAAAGGCAATGATTAGTAAACTACTTGTTCTCTTCTTCACTTTCGCTGTACCATCTTAAGACAAATTACCATGCTTCTTTTATTTTTTAAGCAACTGAGATCAGCACAAGCCAGATTCAGCAACATGTCAAACATGTCACAAGCAAACATAGTAAGCTGCTTTTTGCCTTTTTGTTGTTGTTGTTGTTTGTTTCTTTGTGGGTTTGGTTTTTTTTGGTTTTTTTTTTTTTTTTGCCTGTTTTTTTTTCCCCCCCAAGGTAATTTTAGCATTAACAAGACTGGAACTGAAGCCTAGATCTTCCTAGCAAGGCTCACATCTATATCCTCCAAGATCATGGACAAAGACTCTGTGCTTTGAGCTGTACAGAGATGCAGCAAGGAAAGGGAACCCTGCAAACCACAGGGGAAAGCTCTGCAGCCTACAAAAAATCAACCAGGCGTATCCTGTAGGTCTGCCTATCTAAGATCTTCCTCTTCAAGGCACTTCTATATCCTCCAGTGATTACACTGTTTCAGCTTTGATGCTCTGTGTGCTCATTATCAACCAACCAATACCGGAATATCCTTTCTTCTTGCAGTAAACCCCCTTTTTTTCCCTAGGGGTAGAGCTGGTTGGACAGAACAGACCAGGCATTTAGCATTTCATCATAAACCTAAGTATCAGCTTGAATCACTAAGGCTTGCACAGCTCCAGCACATTCCCATCAGCTGCAAACACCAGCCTGGTAACATCCCAGCAGTTGCAGGAATATTTGGTTTAGCATCCACAGCAGAGGAGATCATCAGCTTACATCACAGCACAGAGTGACCAATTTGTGGTCAACCAAACTACTTCCAAGAGCCAAAAAACCAAGTGCAAAGCAGTAATGACAGAAATTTGGATTCAGAACGGAATCAGGAGGCATTGAGACACTCGGCCTCAGCAAGACTGACAGAGGCAGAAGCCATGCTAAAATCTGGATGCAAGGACTGCAGAAATGCTGGGCCAGGAGGGAAGTCAAACAGCCACCAAGCCCTAAACCCTCTCTTGGCTTGTCTTTGTGCTGCTCTCCAAGGCAACACCGGCACAGCCCGGCCAAGAGCAAGCAGGACTCGGCTGCAGTTCCCAGCGATGAGTATCACTTGCCTCACCACCCAGGAAAGGCTGCTGTGCTGCTAACAAAGAGGTTTCTAATGCTTTTTGGGTCAGCTCCAGCCTCACTCATTCTCCTTCACCACCACCACCAGGAGCTGGAACCCACACTTTGAGAAATGCCAGCCTACCCCACTGCTACCAGGCAAGACAGAGACGATGCACTGGAAGACCACGCCCAGAAAAGGAATTCCCTATATGCAATTTTTGTCTAGTCCTGTCTTCAGACATGGAGAGACATTGTGTGCTGCACTCTTCACACCACCTTCCTGGATGTCTCAAATCTGCTGTGTTCCCTTCAAGTCTCAGCTCTACCAGGTGCTCACAATCTCCAGTTCCTCTCCTTGCCCTCCTTCCTCCTGCATAACATCTGCTGTCTGCGTGGCCATACTTTGCAATAAATTTGGAGAGACTTCAGCTTTTTCTATACTGAGTGAAATTCCTTGTCCCAGCTCACAGTGTGGACGCAAGGTGTGACCACAACTGACCACACAATGAGCTGCAGCACAGTCAATACCAGGAGAGCAGAGATACTTAGCCCCAAAACTACTGCTGAAGACAGCATACCATCAAACCACAGCCTGACACCTGTGGGCTGTTGGTTTTGGGGTTTTTTCCCTAGGTTTAATATATGCAAATCTTCCAACTATTCCTTCTAAGTCAATTTTCCCAAACAGAAGCTTCATCTTCCCAAGCTGCCTGCTTTCATATTTAAAATAGAGGGGCTGAGACTAGATGCTGTGTTTCAAACAGGGTTTTTACAGGACAAATTATTACCTTTGCCATTTTTGTCTGGGCTATTCAAGATCTACCTGTTTTCTGACAGCATCTGACTGCAATTCACAACAAGCTTGTGATTCACTGCAGCTCACAGATTCCTTTCTGTAGTTAACCTGCTCATTTTGAGAGTTACTGCTTATTTTGGGTACATGCATCCTGTTTTCCAAGAGTGCTGCCTTGCATTTGTCTTTATTGAATTTATTATTTTTCGTATCTTTAAACTACCCTTGCAGCTCATTAAGGCAACTGTAAGAAAAAACGTTATGACCTGAACTACCTGCAATGTCCCTGGTTGCATTTCATCTCCTGTATCATCTGCAGTCTACCATCAGATCTGCTACTGACCCTGCAAATTACTTTCTGATCCAACAGAGAACTATTTCTTTTAGCTTCTTAAGTACCAACTTACAATGGTTTCATCTTCAGCACATTTCCCAAGTTTGTTTACTGAGCTGCTGGGATTTCCTCAAGAACTACTCTACAACTTTCTGAACTTCTTTGGTAAAGTCACGAAAATACAGGACCTGGTATGAGACTGCCTAGCAGTTCTGCAGGCTCTCCATCCTTCAGGAGAACTTGGAGGTATCACAGCTAAGGGCTGGCAAGTCAAGACAATATGAGTTCTAAAGTTACTTGAAATTTTCTTTAAAGTCAGCTCAAGCAAATCATCCATTCCCCATTTAGGATCAGCATCACAGTTTTTCAAGTCTTACCTACCCAGCTCTCTGCTGCTATTTCCTGCGGCTGAGCTCAGACTTCAGGGCTGCAGGCACTTACAAAGAAAAGCTCATGCCCAGCGGGTTAGAAGTTGTTATTTTCATTAACTTTAAATCATAAATATGATTTCCACTTGAAAAGGGAACACTTCATTTAAAAGACACAGTGGCTCTGATGGGTAATGAAGGGTTTCGAAGGAAATTTAAAAAAGGGAAGCAAGGGGGAAAAGAAAAATAACACTTCCAGAAAGTTTTCCGAAGGAAATGAGTAACCACTTGTTATTAAATGATAAATCACAGTCCTCGGGAAGGGGCATTGTCTGTGGTCTATTTTTAATGAGAAAATACCCGTCACTGGCACAAGGGCTATATGGGACACGTCTGTGGACAGTGGGAGTGCTCACTGGGAGGTATCATCTCACTGCTGGTATTCCCATCACTTATCAGCAACAAAAACAGGATGAAAAGAACATGGCTTAGAGGGGAAAAAAAGGCATCCAAGGCAACAAACAAGGGCTGCTGTTCTCCATGGATCGAAGACAGGAGGAAACACTAGAGACCAAGGAGAGGCTGAGTGTAGTCTTAGGCTTTGCTTGTTTTCCTGTGTGAGGGATGCACATGAAGCCACCAGGAAGCAAATCTGTGCTGACCCAAATGTCTCTATGGGGGGTGAGGTGACCTCCCACATGCACTAGCATCCTCTTTGTCCTCAGGATGAGGACACATTAGGTACACAGCCATAAGAAACCTCTAGGCCTCTTTTCCCTAAGGTTTGCAACTAACACAGAGTTTTCTGGGGAAGCACCTGATGCTGCAACATCACTGATGCTGAACACTTCAAAGGTGTAATTAGCCTGATTTTATGCTGATAACTGAGTCCCAGATTCTGGTGGCAAAGTGACTTGGCAGCTGGGAACAGACACACTGTCAAGGGAAGCAAAAGACAGCAGAGTTGGCTGGAGGCTCAGGTATAAGCACAGCCTCAAAACCAAATCAGAATGGCCCAGACCTGGCCATGAGGCAGCAAGACTCCCTGCACACCGCTGAAGAGACCATTTTTGGCATCTTATGTCAAGCCCAACTCTCCCAAGTCCCAGCCAAGCACAGCCAAGCCCGAGCCACAGGTTCAGCTGCAGCCCAGGCTCCCCATGCATTCAACACATTCTGCCCCAACACCACAAACCCCCACAAACTCTCCAGACTGCAGCAGTAACGAGCAGAAACCTGTGCCCAATGTGCTGAAATAGCATGCATTATGCCTCATTTTACTGTAAGGGTGACCAAGCTTGCTCAGGAAGATTGTGGAGTCCCCATCTGTGGAGATATACAAAAGCCATCTGGACATGGTCCTGGGCAACTGGCTGAAGCTACCTACCACCTGCACAGGTCCCTTCCAGCTTCAGCCATCCTGTGACTTTTTAATTGCAAAGCCACCTGCATTGCAATCCTTCGCTTTCACTGACCCACAAAAAAGACTGTAATTATTCAGTTTCTCAACTATTTCTGACATTCTTCCCATAGATGAGGTTTAAGCCTTTTTTACCCCTTTTCTTTTTAATAGGAACGTAACCCCACAGTTCACAGCAGATTATAAAACATGCACACACATCACTCTTCCAAAACAGCATTTTAAAGTGTTTGCTCGATTTTCTTTTTCCTGCCACCCATAAACCACCACCCTGCTGGTCTCATTCATTGTGTGGCATTTTGCAACGAAGCGTAAAAATGGTATTAATCATAGCTCTGAAAAAACACAAACTTCTTCTCTGAGGTTTGAAATAACCATTTGGAAGAAAAACTTCCAGGAGCCAGAAGGACTGACAGGGCTGGAGACTGAAGTCCTTGTTTTCAAAGGCCAAGTGTATCCCAATATATCCCTTGGACAAGAGTTATAATACTTTATTCTTCAGTTCAAGTAGCAAGAAGGAGATTTGGTACAAAATCAGTACAAATACCTAAAGGGAATAGGGAGGAAAACGTGTGGTAAATCTAATGGGAGGCCTGAGCTCAGACTACAGCTTTGGTGAAAGTGTCTGAAGCCTCAGCTGCCTCTCATCTCCAGGATGTTGCAGCCAGAAAGACCAGATAAGGGTACCCACCTCTCACAGGCAGCACCTGAGCATCACGGACAGTGTGCTGGCATTCACCAATGGCATAGTGTTGCCTCAGCCACAGGCAGAAGCACAGAGATCTGCAAAGGCTATGCCAAAAAATAAAAATCATTATCATCTTTGTTTTCTGGCCAAACACCACCGGAGAAAATTACCTTCTACATAAATCAAGTTCTTTGTCCACCTCTGTAGATTCAGTGCTTCTCACAGAAGGGGAGCTTTTGTCAAAGATGGAGTCAGAAAAAACATGAAGCTCTTTTTTAAGATAGATGCTTTAGCAGATATTTGCCAAAGGCTTTGGAATCCCTCTGCTTCAGTGCTAAAACATTAATAATTTAAACACCTTGTCTTAAATTAGGAAGGGCACTAAAAGAAACTATTGAAAGAGAAAAACCATCAAGCTTGCCACCACCTCCAACTCAAATACTGACATTTTCTCTCAAACCTCAAAAGTAGTTTCAACAACCTGATAAATGAGAAATTTACGTTTTTCTTATCTGTCCTTCCCTCACACTTTCTCCTCTGCCATTAATCTTCAGGCAAAGCAGTGGACCACAAGGACAGGGCACACCAATCATCCCGGTACAAAAAGACCCAGGATGCTGTAACCAGGGGTAGGGGTGGTGCAAACAGTAATAAAAATGTTTCACAGGGCACAGCAAACATTTTGTGTTTACTGTTATATTAGTGGGATGGGATGGGATGGGATGGGATGGGGTGGGATATTTAGGATAGGATAGGATAGGATAGGATAGGATAGGATAGGATAGGATAGGATAGGATAGGACAGGACAGGACAGTTGGAAGGGACCTACAACTATCATCTAGTTCAACTGCATGTACTTTGTGTTAGAAGAGCAAGACAGAGGGAGCAAGACAGAGGGAGAGAGAAAATAATCAATTATTTTCTCTTCTTTTTAATCAGTAACCCCAGACTCCTGTGCATGATGTTCCCTGCTTATTCAAAGCCTGTATGCCTCTGCCTGTCTCTGCTACCAATGCCTTCCTTATCAGCACATTTCATTCTTTTCTATTCTTTGAAGAGCTCTGCAAATTGAAAAAAGTGTATTATCTTCATATTTAAGAAAAAAAAGGATGGCAGAGGAAGGTCTACCTCACTATCAAGGTTTTTGCAAGAGCAGGAACAATGTGGCAGCCCAAGATTCATGCTGTCTACACAAACCCCATCAGGGACCCCACCTCCTTCAGCAGCAGCTGGCCCAGGCACAAACCTCTGTTCTGCTATCAAGGTGGCCAGACAAAAGCACACATTTGGAGACACATCCCCCCTCTCCCATGCAGATGTATGAACTTCAGATGCATTTGGACTACTCCAAATTTGAAAAGATGTGTACAGTCAGGGGGCACCATCCATTTACTCCATACCAGGCCTTCTCTTGAAGAAAACCTTTTTGATTTGAGTCTCCACTGCAGCCATGCAAGCAATGGAAAAATGCAACCTTATGCCTCTCCAAAGGATGCTTAAACACATCCTCTTCCTCAGGGGAAAAAAAGAGGATTAACTATTCAAAACCTACATGCCAGGCAATCTGGTGACCAAGTGCCTCCCCCCGATAGCTTTTCCAGACAGTCATGAACTTTAAACTATTTTTTGTCTCCAACTCTCAGCAGCTCCTAAACAGTGTGAGCCAAATATTTATAGAAGAATCACTGTTTGTTTAAGTTCCAATCCATACTCCCTGAAGTCCAATACGCCCAGATCCTAAAATGACAGCTGATTACAGAAGAGCCTGAAAACACCACAGAGGGGACACTGAGACTTACCAGATCTTTCATCTGGATGTTTTCTCCACTGGTTGTTTTGGGGAGCCTTTCCCAGCTTCTTTCAAAAGAAGAGGAACTGCAGCTCTTGCCAGCCAAGATCCATGCTTCATCAGACACTTTGGCAGAGCTCTGCTCAATGACACAGAGCCCCAGGTTTTGGGGAGCCCCCACTGTGCTCCAGAGCTAGGCATATAGATTGCTGCTGGAAATGCAATGGAAGCACCCAAGCTGCAGAACAGCAGGCACCAAGGCACAGGAGAACACCCCAACGCCAGTGCCACAGCTGGGGCACAGACAACGTCTGTCACTTCAGCTTAACAAGTTCTACCCTCACTCATCTCTTCTGGACTCAGCAACAGCTTTTCCAATTTACCATGGCGTCCACTGCACCTGAACAAAACAGTCCTCCCATACCTTACAAAAGAACTAAGGATACCCACACCTTCTGCCTAACTGAACAGCCTGTCAGAAGTTGAAAAGACACCTGTAAGTAGACACACTACTGCTATAAGCTAGCCAAGTCCAACAAGTCAGCTGCTTACATACGCTGTTGCAGTTTCATGGGTGAGGCAAGAAAAAAATAAAACTGTTCTTCATCCCCTGTAATCGTGTGTGACCAGAGTTGTCCTTTTGGAATGTAACTGAGGACTCATCACCACAAAGGAGCATGCAACGTGCAAGGCTACCAAGCAGGCACAACTCTATGACAACAAATCCCAAAGGAACATCTCACCCTGCAGACCTCAGTGTCCAGCTTGGCAATCTTTAGAGGGACAGCAGAGGCTGGGAGACAACACCCAAGCAAACACACTTCCAATGACCACCCAAGGCTGGTAATTCCCTTTTTTTTATGGTTTCACATACAACTCCTGCATGAAGAACAGAGCAGAAAGTGCTCACTCCCCTCAGATGTCTTTGCTGAAGTCCAGCAACCTCAAACCAGCACCTGCTTTGAAGATCCCCTTGGATGACTAAGTGTTGCTGAAGAACTCAAAAACCCCACTGACAGCTGCTGCTGTGTCTATCCCATCAAGATGAATTCTTCCACTGCAGCAATAGGGGACTGAGCAAAGTTGCTCCATCCTGGGGTTCTCCAAGGGATAGGAGGACTCCTTGCACAGGGTGTTTCAAGGCATTTAGCCCCAATAAAATAGAAAATGTGGTGTTTCAAGCAAGAGGATAACTTTTGTAATCAGGTGGATCTCAAGGACAGGTTTGCACACTCATTATTCACCTTCCAGCGTGAAGGCCCATGCATGGATGAAGGACCAATCATGGAAATGTCCGTGCCAATGCCATGCAGGCACTCACAGCCCACACCCACCCTCACACGTATTTTATATCCAGGCCTATGCACACACACACACAGGGAACATGCCATGAAACCTCCTCATGTGTTAGATGCATGGCAATATGCAGGAGCTCATATGCAGGAGTACAGAGGCCCACCACAAGCCAGCCATGCTGGCAGACAAGACTAAAGAGGAGATTGCAACAAGAAAGCTGGAAATAATGACAAGCACTTTCATCAGTAAAACTGCAATTACCCAGCCAGCACACAGCCTTGCATCTCTGTGGAGCAAGCAAATCTACCGATTAGAGAGATGCTTCTACTATAATCTGACTTTCAGAGAAAGGGTAGGAACTGCCCCAACTTTTCCATGTTTGATTTCTCTGGCTCTCATTCCCCGTTATTGGGGAATCACCATGCACATCACCATGGCTGCTGGGTCCACTGGAGCCAGCCATGGCTGGGAGGTTGAAGGCACAAGCCTGCAAACAAGGAGCCTTCAAAACTGCAGCTGGTCTCCTCCAGCATCATCCACACATTCAGCATCATGGAGTTGGCTTTACTGATGCTTCATGGAAGAAAATTTTACTAGGGCATAGAAGAGAGACACTTTTCTATTTTAATTCACCTGGCCCTAAAAAAGAAAAATAGAGGAGAAAATAAAGAAGAAATACAGCCCCCCTCTTTCCCTTTTTACATAAATATTGGATCTGAGCACTTTATGCTCCTAAGAAGTTAAAAATAGGAAATAATATCAAGTCTGTGTGCTGCATCTTTTATCAAAGCCCTTTATAAACATCAAAACCAGCTCCTCTGCACTCTTTTATACTTTCCTGCTGTCACTCACAATTCATAAAAGGGGTCTACAGAGATACAAAGGGTAAGGCACTTTCCAGTACTGTCACAGACAGTCTGGGACAAAAAAAAAAAAACAGCTTTTTCTCAAAGCTCTGAAATCTAACAGCAATTTTATGACATAATGTCACTTTTAGCACAAGAGATGAATAATAGATATTCAAAATATAATAACACTTTCATAAGTAAACAGTGCTTTGCAGTGTCAAAGCTTTTCAGCAGCAGTGTCAAACCTCTGCAGAAAGATCAACAGTGCAATCACCGAGCACCAATGGGAAGCAAACAGTGCAGGAACATGTTTAACCAAAAGGCAGAGTCTCTCTGGCCAAACTCCATCTGCCTTCTCTAGAGACACGCATCCAGATCTCCTCTACAAAAAAAAAAGGGAGGTAGGGATATTAACAAGGTGACCCAGAAACCCCTTACACTTAAACTCGACTTTGACCCTGCCATCCCTGAGAGACAAGTGATAAATCCAAACCTCCTCCTCACCTGAAAGATGAGCAGGCTTACACTCATCTATATTCAAGAGATATGAGCATTAATTAACTCTAACATTAAAAAAACACATTTGAAAGATGATAGCTGCTAGAATATTCATGACTCTCACCCAGCCTGTTTATGTAACTGGATAAGAAGCAAATCCTCTGAGTAAACCATGGCAAACCTGGCAGCATCATTTACCTGTTCAGCATCTTTTCCACAGAAGGCAAATTCCATAACTTGTGGTCACCACTATTTTTTTTCCTGCCCTGCACATAAGAATTCATAGGGAGGAAGTGATAAACCCATGATAAAAAAAATTCCAGTGAACTGTCAGCATTATCCTAACCAAAAAAGAATTTCCTCCTTAGTCATCCACAGGCAGGGTAAGCCAGCTCCCCCATGAACTACAGAAGAGCAGGGGAAAAGTGCTTATCTGGGAAATTACTTCTCTTTCTAGTACCTTGGTACTTAATTTTTAAGCAAGGCAAAGGTCAAACAAAAACCACCTGATGGTGATACAAATGGAGCCCTGGATAAAACGGCCCAGGGGCCACCACAAAGAGCTGCTCTTTGCAAAAAGCTTAATGAAAGCCAAGAGATAGTGCCAGTGGGGAGGATGATGGCAATCCCACATCCATGTGCCTCAAGAATGCTGCCAGTGGCAGGAGGGCACATCCAAGCTGTGGAGGGGGCCAAGCCAGGGCAGTGTGGGGTCTCCAGCATCCCCAGGGAATGCCCGCAGTCAGGCAAACTGGGCTGCTGAGCCTGGGCTGAAGATACACTTCTAATCCAGATAGTAAGAGATCCAGAGGCACCAGGGCTGGAATGCAGCTGTGCTTCATCCCCCAAGCTGTCTACAATAATTGTTATAAATATAGGTACTTTGTTGTGTTGCAAACACTCAGGCCGTGTTTCTGCTGCTGGAGCCCCAGGTCTCTAATCTTGACCTCCTCATTTTGACACTGCAAAAACAAAGGAGGAGGCAGCACAATGATGGTACCCTGCAAAACTAGAGCAGCAAAATCACAGGATACTCAAAACAGTGCCAGGGAAAAACCAGGAGGCTGGGTTTGATTCTAGGTCAGGAAATGCCCTGAGAATAAAATATTGCCCAAAATGGCACTTTGTTTTTCTGAACTGGGCTCCACACTGCAGGACAAGAAGATTAGGTAGATGCCCTCCCATGGTGGCAAACTGGCCCCATAGCAGCCGTTCCTGCTCAGCAATTTTTGTCTGCTGCCCTATATAAGCAACCAAACCCGCTTGGAGATGATTAAAGCTTCATCAGAAACTCTTCAGATCATGTCCCGTTCACAGTGGGAACAGTGCAAATCCTGCCACCTTTACCAAGAGCCCCTCCAAGGGCCTCTCAGAGCCCTGGGATGCCAGCCAGCTTTGGAGGCTTTACATTTTCGTGGCATGAGACAAATTTTGCTGAGAGTTCCTCAGTGCTAATCCTCATAACACTGCCCAGCAGCTGGGAGAACCAGAAAACAGCCTGATGGCACCTCCAGCTCTGCACAGAACCCCTCAAAGCCACACAAATGGAAAAGCAAAAATCACACATAAAGAAAGATTTTGTTCTGAAAGTAATGACTGGGATGCTTTGGTTAATACAAAATTCCAAGCAAGGTCTTAAAGCAATCAATAGAGGATCATTAAAGACACACTAGGAGGATTATTCCAGATATTTAAAAATATATTAATATTTATTTACTGATATAAATAAACAGCAATATGGCCTAATGTATCCCCAGTTACATGCCCTGCAGTAAGGGCACAAAGTTTGGGCACAAATGGCATTCATTAGTAAGTGCCCCAAAGGAGGGACAGCCCTTAAAGGAGAGAAAATGCACACTTCAAAAGTGGTTGATGTTTTTAGCATAAACTAAGGACTGACATGCATCTTTAATTTGCTTTGCTCATGTTGACTTTCACTGCTGCACGATGAGCAAAAGTCACACTGTGCAGGATGAGCACAGGTGAATGAATCAACATCCTTCACCCTGGGCGTGCTCTCCTCCAAACTCCCCATGCAAGACAGGGGAAGAAAGATCAAAGCAAAATTTCAGCATCGCCAGCTTCAGCACTTTCCTCAAGCAAAAGAAGATGTGAATTCAAAGATTCAGCTGTAAATATTTTAAAAGTGGCAAATGGACTTTTGGCAGCCAAAATAAGAATCTTTAAAAGCACTAGCATTTGCTGCCCCCAATCCTCACAAATCCAGCCTGCTGAAGTGGTAAGCAAGGTTGCCCACAAGCTGAAACTAGATTCAGCCCCAATTCAAAAAAACCTGGAAGTAATTTTAGAAGCAGGAAACCATCAAGCAAGAGACAGCACCTGTAGATTAAAACCTCTTCCTCTGTCAGGCTTCGACACATTTGACTCACAAAACCATAAAGAAAGTAAGCCTCCCTTAAAAAAGCCTCATTGTCAAAATTTTTTATAGCTTTAAGGTTATATTTTATCCTTAAACCAATAAATACTTGCAATTCCTTAATTTGTTGCCAGCTGGGGAGAGATTTAAAAACTTCCGCAAACCTGCAATTTCAGTGCTGGTCTGTGCTGGGCACTGAAAAATTCCATAGGAGTGAGAGGGGTTAGTCATGACAAGAACATCCCTGCAATGTGCCAGGGCTGCTCTTCACTGTCATCCAACCATCCTTAATACTGACTTAGACCATCAATGATTTTTATAATCAGTTATGTGCTTTTGAAATACACACCCACACACATAACCCCCACAGGCAGCCAAATAGAAGCTTTCTGTAATTTTTTATTATTATTAATAACATGCATCTGTATACAGACCAACCCCCTAAAGGACATTTTGATCCAAGGATCTGCAACCAGACTCAAAGCAAATCTTTGCTACTTTACCAGCAAAAATCTTGACTGCTAATGGGGTTGATCTTTTAATTAGCACCCAGGGATGCAGCCAGCAGCCCCCCTGCCTGGATGCTCACGCTGACCAACAGCAAAGCCCTTAAACTACTTACCCTCTGAATCTGCCCCACATCTATGCAGGGTGAGACCTGCTCTGAAGAAAACCTGAGATGATTTTTCCTCCCTGTAAAGGACAGCTGCACATTTACAACTGAAGCATCATTTCTGGCCAAGCTCCAATTCTTGGGCCACTCCCCGGTGGCCCAGAAGTGCCAGGTGCCTGCCAGACTGTGTGTGACATGGGAGTCACACTGCAAGGGGCCGTGCAGAACACAAAATTCAGGGTCCATCTACCATGGCTTTTCTCCTTGCTCACTGTCAGTGCTGACCCTACAATGCAGAGGTCAAGCACCCTGGGGCTGCTCTGGGTTATCCAAGTTACAGGCAGGTTTTGTTCAGTGTCCAGAAGCACCAAAGGGCCTGGCAGCACCAGAGCAGAGCAACTGATGCCCCATTTGTTCCCAGTGACTTATAAAAGATGAACTCCATTCCACTGCTGCTGATAAAGGACCTTTTCACATCTTACAGCAACAAGGGGAGATCTGGTTTGCAATGTCTTTGTCAAACAGCTTACCACAAAAAAAAAAAAAAATTAATATCAGTGGTGTTTGCTTTAATTGTAGATAAAAAGAACAACTGCAAGTGATCTGTCTTTCTTAGGTGCTTTAGAAGGTGTTAGGAGCTAGTTAATAAAACACTAGGGATTTCAGTGATGGGATAACTGTTAATTCATGTTAAGGAAGGAAAACTATCTGCAAATGAAGAGCTGGTTCCAGGGGATGTCTCTGCAGCAGAGCACAAAGTCCATATAAGCACACAGAAGGGTCTGGCCCTGCTGGGCTGAGCTCCGGGCAGTGCTGCTGGAGAAGGCTCTGCCTTGGCACATGACTACACTGCAGGGGCTTGAGCATGGACCATCCCCACCAGCCTGGCAGGATGCTGCTTCCATCTCCAACTCCAAATCCCCACTGTTAGCTCCAGCCTCTCTTACAAGCGCAACAAGTATTTGACTTTGCTCATTGATAAAGCAAAGAATATCTTTATGCCCAGTCTCTGTCCACCATCTCCATCTGGCCTACAAGTCACAGCCAAACTGAAGAGTGAGGCAACTGATTATGTTTCCCACTGAACATGCTCTATCCACTCTACCCCTCTCATTTCCTTCCTTGATGCAAAATTGTGCTTACAATGCAAGAAGATGAAACTTTTTATGCCTCACAAATGCTGAGGGGACTACAGAATAAATGTACATCAAAGCATTTTCAGCCCTTTTCCTTCAGCACCTCCTCTTTGTATGGTGAAAATAAAAGTTAGAGACAAAGGGCTAATTTTTTGTCTACCCTGTAAAAGGAGAGATCTGTTCAACACACCAGCACACCTGAGCATTTGACCAAACCAGCACAAGTGCCAAAAAGAATTTTTGATTTTCACAGCAAATTGATACCCACACACACCAAAACCAATAATTCCCTGCCAGAAAGAAAGGAAAAAAATTTGTCACCTCCACAAAAACATCTAATTCATTGTAAATTACTCTAGTGATGCAAATTTAGTTGTTATCACTAGCGCTATTGAGTTATACATATCTATATGGAATAGGAATAGTTTAATTTTAGAGCTAAAGGCATCTCCTTTTTATGGGATAAGTCATCCTCAAAATTACGTTCTTCAGCAGAAATTCTTTTGAACTAAGAAGAGAAAAACCACTTGTGTCATCTTTTTTGAAATGAGATGATGAAGCCTGATAAGCTGATCCACACATGGCTGATGGAAGCTGTGGGTTACAAACACAGCTGCACAAGAGTCCTGGAGGATCCAGGTGGAGGAATAAAGAGCATCAGATTCATCCTTTCCCTCATGTATGAGGCTATGGTTGGTCATCAGAACCTTCAGAAGCTGACACAAGAACCTACATCTCAAATGGGGTCTGTCCCAACAAAGAAAGTCATCCTCAGAGTATGGCACCAGGGCCTTTGGTAGGTCTTACCTTTAGCAGAAGCTAGTAAGAAAAAAAAAAAAAAAGACTGAAGAACAAGAAAGCAAACTGGGCAGTCAATGAAAAAAACATTTACATACCTGGACAGGAATGCTGCTGCTGCACTGGAAAAGCTCTGGGAGAACAGAAAACATCTTCCAGCTGGGTAAAGCAGCGGCTCCATTTCAAGAAGATCGTGGGGAGGTATTCCAGTAAATGACTGTATGCTGTAATCCTCAGGACTGGGCCACAAATGACACAGGGTGACCCAGGGAAAAAAAGGGTAAAAAGATGGCAGAAACTTCCAGATGCTTTTATCCACAGCCAGCATTTTCCAGAGGGTTTTGTGGGTCCACAGGTCCATGCATCCCATGTTCCCCATGCTCCTAAAAATCCTCTGGAGCTATGAAAAGGACCAGACTGCCAGACTCCAAACGTTATTCCAGACAAGTGGGACACATGGGGTTGGGACCTTCAGAGAGAAGAAAGGGACAGGCCATTACACAACAGCTCTTACCACGCTGGACAAAAAATTGGATTGCAAACTTTAACATTTTGGTTTATTTTTGCACAGAAGGAAGGTTTTAGGGTTTTTTCTTTTTTTTGTTTTTTCATTTGCATGATTTATTTAAATTAATGTAACAGTGAGCATAGACACAGCATGGAGCACCACCTCCAGATGCCTCACAGGCTCTAGGGGATGTGCAAGGAGGAGGAGGAGAAGCCAGAAACTGAAAGTAGTTCTCACCTAACCAACAGATCTTTCCAAAACTACTCTTTTTCTTTTTGTCAGGTGAAAGAACAGAGTTTTCCTCCCCTCTCCTTTTTGCCACACCTCGTAAACCTAATGAGGTATTTTCACTACCAGGGAAGAGGAGGATGGAAAGGGCTGAGGCAGCAGGCCAGCAGCACCATCTGCCTTCCTGACCTCAGTGGAAAATGTCTCTCCACCATCAGGAGAATCACACCTCCAGCAACCCACAGCAAAGTCTGGCACAACCCACCAGTGACACAGCAGAAACACTCTGCCCTTCAGTACAACAACCCAATGTGACCTCCGACCAGACAGAGCCACACTTCCCACCTCTGCTTTCAGAGAAAATAAACACATCCCAGCAAAGTGGCTCAAAATACCCAAGGAATTAGTCATAAAGATTCTAGTATTTGACGTATATAAACCCATCATGATCTGGGGGGTTTTGGTTGTTTGTTTTTTCAATTCTTTTAATCTGATCTTACTAATTGTGCTGGGAGTAGAGTTGCTGGGATTTTTGTTTGTTATTTTAAAATATGAAAGCTGTCACATAAACACAGGCAAGTGCCAGGCCCGGATATAATGCCCAGCAAGTGCTGAAAGGAAACTCAAATAACTCTTTGCCTGACATTGCTTTCTAGTTCATCTGTAAAAAGAAAACAGCAGAGAGCAGCTGAGAGCCAAAAAAGGTTTTTTCACTTTGTTTTAGCTGCAGAAGCACAGGAAGGTGATAACATTGTGTGTAATGTAACCAAGCAAAGGAGTAATGAAAGTGCAAGCAAATAGATCAAATAGGACAGGGCTAAGGAAAAGGTGTGATAATCATTTGTTTTGCTAATTGTGTCAATAAAGTCCTATCTACCCTCAAACAGCGGAAACGTCATCAGATATTTAAAAGGGAAAAATCAAGTGAATAATTAAATGTACAAAACCCTGACATTTTTTTCCCCAGATGTTCTCTTTAAAAGGTTGATTAGGAGAATCACATGTTTATTTAAAATAAAATTCTACTGACTTTGATCATGTTTAAGTCACCTCACGTACAAAATCTACTTTGAACCAAAACTACTTCTTCCCTAGGGGAAATAATCAAAACTGCTTTCTTTGCAGGAAAGATGCACAATTACCTTAGCACAACCCAGGCTAAGCTGGGTCGTAGGGGCAACACCATAACCCACAAAAATTTGGTGTGCCTACAACGTGTTTTTGTTGTTACAGAACCCAGCAGGCAAATCGGTAGAAGCCAACTGGAAGTCTGCAGACTTGATGTCTGCTAATTCGTGGAAAAAGAAATCTGAAATGCCTTGTCCTTGCTTCTACAGTTTTCCCAGTGATGGGGAGGGTTAGGAAATGAAATATTCCCTAACCTCCCCCCCCTTAAATGAACTGAAGCTGAAGAAGGTCTGACCTAAGTCCCTGAGCTGATAAAAACATTTTGGAAAAGGATTTGAATCTCCCAATATAACTCCAATCCCACTAATTACATAGCCAATCTCAGCCACTCTTGATAACTTTATGACATGGAAAATGCCTGTAAAACCTATTTCTCTACAGCAAGAACACCTGCGCAAAATCCTCGAGCTAACTCGTTTCTCCACAATCCAATTACCTGTAAAATATGAGAGCATGCAAACTGAGATGAATCTCTGTTTCCAGACAAATGAGGCTTGTCCCACCAGCCCAGCCCCTCGCTGTGCTGTGCCTGATGCACCAGCAGGGCTTTTTCTCCAGGCTCCAACATGGATGTGTCAATATGTACTTTGCTCAGCTCTCCTGGGAGACGAGCCCAGCAGTCCTCACTGTCCAGCAAGTGAAAACGTAATCTTTTTTGTTCTCTATCTTTTATATCTCCCCCCATGTCGCATACACCACACCTCTCACAGCACTCCCATCATCTGCCTTCAAGGCCAGCTGGATGGCAGCAGGACTCACGGGCTATGCAAGAGCTCAGTGACCAGCATCTTGCACAAGTTAGGTTTTTACATAAATATATGGGCTTTTCTAGTCAGATTGTAACAGATAAACCAATGGCAGATGATTAATGTTCATTTTAAGCATCTTCCTTTGTCGTATGGAGGAACCTCAGTACCTTCCACCCCCAATGTAAGGAGAAGACACTGTCTCACTGCTACCCTGTTTGAGAGGCAGATGAAATTCAAACCCTCATGCCCAGCACATGCCTGAAAAGACAACTTTCCAGTTCTCTGGACTCTACCCTTAAAATGTGCCAGATTTTTAAGACTGAGCACACTGCCTGCTGGAAAGAACATCACTCCAGCTCACTCCACTGCTGCTTCCCCCTCAGACTGGAGGGTCTTTGGTGCTGACTGTCCATGAGTGTTCTCCAGCCCCAACAGGAGAGGTCTTGCACTTAACAACTCACTGAAGGTCATGCAGTAGAGTAGGCTGGCAGCAAAGCCCTGAAACGCATCCAGATTTTTCAAGTCATGGGCCAGCACTTGAAAAACACATTCATCTTCGCCATCCCTTGACAAGAACTACTCCATTACTTGTACACAACAAGGGTTGAATCACTCACACACAGAAACACCACGGGCTGAGCACGTGTCAGCTGTGAGCAAACAAGGCATCACCCTCAACACGAGAGCAGCACCCTGAGCCACAGCTCCTCTCCAGGGGCAGCAGGAACCTGTCAACACCAGCTGTAGGAAACCAGCAATGAGCAAAGTCTGCCCTGCAACAGAGAGACCCCCCAAATGATTAATAAACACACAAAAAGAGTGAAAAAACTTGTTCCTCATTAGCTGAAAAACACATGAGGAAGAGAGGAGTCCCACCTGTTAAATTTTGAATGTTAAAGAGTCCCAAGTGCAATGGCTCATTTTAAAAAACAAAGGATGTTTTCTGTGCCTGTGTTTTATTTGAAGGAAAAGGCTGGGTTTTTTACATTCTAACATGTTCATTACAACCCAGCCATGTGAGTTAAATGCAGTAAGGGACCTGTTAAACCTCAGGATCACTGCAGTATGCTCCAGAAGTGACTTTATTGTGGGCAAGAATGCAATTGGGGCATTTGTGTCTGCTGCTCCTGCCACCAGGCACTGTGAGCAGTAAGTGCTCAGTTTGCCAACACCAAAATCCCCACTGAAACACAAGGTGAGCATCCCAAAATGGCTTTGTTACATCTCCATGCAGAAGAACTTCTCCAGACACTGAGACTGCTTATCAAGGTCAATGTTACCCAACAGAGAATAGAAAGGGAAAAAAAGAGAAAAGTATTCAAGCTTTCTGGTTTTTTACAAATTTTCCAGCAAATGGCTGCAGGTGTATTTCCTGAAAGGCAGCAGTTTGCTGCTACCACAAGGGATTGGATTTCTCCTGATTTAGTGAGCCAAAGCAGGCTCAGCACCACCACTGGCAGAAGGAAAAGGACAGGATCAAGCACAGACTGTCCCCTGCAATAATATCCAGCTGATTAATCAGCTCAAGCCACCTCCAAAACCTCTCCTTGGCTTCCTGTTCTTAGGCATGAAATTTTAGAACAGCTATAGACTGAATCTGACATAGAAGTGAGAGTGGCAAAATCACGGAGTAAATAGGACTTTCTGGGTAAATAGGACTTGTGTTTTGTGTCAGTGAGGAATCATGAACTTGTTTCCTTTATGGAATTATGGCAGGACACCAGTTAACAATCTCTTATATCGTGCCTGTAATATTTAAGTCCTTATAGAAGATAAATAAACAAAACTAATTATTTCCCAAAGAAACACAAAGGAAAAAAAAATGCAAAGGCTGCTGTGCCTTTTTCTCCTCACTCAGCAACACCAAGTTTTTGGAGTAACCTGGCTCCTTTTGAGGGCTTCACAAGCTTGGCCAACATCTCAAGCAGTCCCTGGAGCTAGGGATTTGCTCCCAGATAAAGAAAAAGCAGCTATGGCTGAGAGATGATTCACGTCAGGAGGACATGCATGTCCAAAGCCTGAGTATTTGAGGAAAACAAGAGGGAGGCAAGAACCACTCATCTGGCCTTACCCTACCACTTTTCATCCTAAAAATCAATTCCTTTCTGGGAACTCCAACCAAAAGGGGAGGGCTGAAAAAAGACAAGCACAGAAGGATTGCCCGGTAGACTGGGAATTCCAACCCACACTCTGCCCAAAGATGCATTGTTTGGTAAGGCATGAAGTGCAACATAAAAATTTTTCCAAGAACTCTTGTAACAGTTTCCCAATAAAGTGTACATCTTAAAGTGTAAGTCTAGTTATTCCAGTGAAGGTATCATCACACAAATTTGTGTCCCTCGCATCCACCCAGGACTCCTCAGCCACACTTGGGATGGGTCTGCCCACCAACCTGAACCAGTACCCAAGTAACCAATAGGCTGTATATTTACAGCTCGAGTTCTCACACAAAATGCAGGTCATGACTATGCTCTTTCGACTTCACTACATGACTCCACATGAGGATCACAAGCTGGGATGCTACAATTTGAACTACTTGCTGAGATGCTTTACAATTACCCCCCTTCTTTTAACCATTTTTGAAGACAAAAAGCAAAATCTTAAGTGAATGTCTCACAATCTGACATTTTAAGCACCTAATGTCACCTTGGACCATTTTCAAATCAAAATTTCATAACCTTATTCTCCATTTGCACCAACTGACACAGACACATTAAGAGAAAAAATCTTGAAAACGTTCCCTAAGGAGAAGGGGGGGAGATACTCTCCAGATAAAAGGCAGACTGTTACATAAAAAGACTAAAGGAACAAACTGTAAGATAAATATTAACTCATCTTTTTATAGTATTCAAGACACGAATGTTTCCCAACTTAGGTGACAGTACCAAAAAAAAAAAAATTCTATTTCATGCTGTCAAAATCACCTCTAATAGGGGACACAGCATTCCACACATCCTTCTCTTGGAAAAAGATGTTTTACAATGAATGAAGAGTGTGATTCTTAAGAGATACTGGATTGCCTCCCCCAGAAAAATTGAATGGTGACAGAGAAATAAAGTCCACAAAGAAGGACCATTTCAGCCTTGAACCACTTGCAGCTCAAGCCAATGACCATGCTCCTTCTCAGATGCAATCAGGCTCCTTGGGTAGGAGAACATCCACCTGGACCACTCATTGATCCAAGAGTGGGGGATACTCAGTGATAGACATGCAAAAAAGACCAGCCTGATGCCAGCTGCTGAACACTTACGGCATGAGATGTACATCAGGGGAAAATCAGACCTGCAGATCCACCGAGTGGACACAGGAATGCAAGGGACAGCACTTCAGGATAACACTTCATGCTTCCTGCTCGCGCAGGAGACTGGGCATTCTGGCTTTGTTTTAGAAATGCTGGTCCCAAGGCTAATCTTGCAGAGATAAGTTGTAACCCTTTGAATGTATGAGGAAATAGATTTTTGCACTTTTTTTGCTTGTTTGCTTGCTTTTTTAAAATAGGCTCTCCATTGTATCCTCTATCACCAGCTTCAACTACCACAGGAAGTCAAGAGCTGTGCATCAAAATCAAAGTCACATTCCCACACCTGGGTGAAGGAAAGCCCTCCTATCCTACTGTTCACAGCCAGGTGGGCACCATTTCTCCTCCCATGCTGCCAGCAGGCTCCAGCAAGAGCCTCTTTCCTTTTCCTGGCCCCTAATGCAGGCACACAGCAGCTCTGCCACCAGTGGCTCTCCCACCATTCCACGTCTAGCACCAAGGTGCTCTCACATGGATGACATGGAGCTGCTGCTCCACTGCATATCAACACACAACCCAGTGCCAGGTTCCCTTGCTGGGCACTGCTGCAGCTCACAGAAAACTGGGAAATTTCACTGCAAACTCACCTTGTGCCTTGGCCAAAATGACCCACAGCTCCCACACCTGGCTTGATCACCAAGAACCATCCTGGCTTCCCAGAGCAGGGCTCAGTCTGAACCCTGCAGACTCTTTTTGCCACCTTTTGTTTATGATTTTCACTCTACAGCATTAGTTACCAGCTGACAATGAAAGGAAAGAAAAATCACAATGCCACCTGCAAAAATAATCCTCCTGTTCATTACATTTTCAGTTCTTTATCTTAGACCTATTCTTTAAGCCTTCAGGATCTATCTAGGCTGTCACCATGCAGACTAACAACATGCTTTGTAGTCAAATAAATGCTGAAATTCTCACAAGACTACATCACTCCAGGAGCAAAGGAGTTGTGCTAAAATTATAAAAGTAGCTAACAGAGAGATTAATTAGATGCTATTAAAAAAAAAAAAAAACACCAAAAAACCCAACAGAACAGAAGCCCCTTACTTTTCAAAGATGAAACCAACCAACTCCAGGCATCTTGGTCGCAGTTGACACTTGCTTTCATCAACCCCCCACCAGTGCAGCCTCCTGAAATCCCTCTATTAAAATGGATTCGCAATTGTCCCCATTTACACCATCATTGTCCTTATTTATGCCATCTATGCTGCCCCTGCTTCAGCTCCGAAAAGGCAGAGTTGGGATGATGGGCTTGGTTGTCTGAAGGCACTGGTGCGATAAAAACTGAGCCAATGGCTCCAGTGCTGGTGAAGTTTTATCCCTGTGGCACTGGATGAACACAGCACCAGCCCTGCAAACACCAAATTGATTTACTGGCCAAAAAGGGACATTCCTGAGCCCTTCTCTACATCCCTCTGGACCTCAACTCCTCAACCCAAAGGAAACCACAGTGTGCTCTTGCTGGGAGTATTTAGTGTGGGCAAAGCAAATCAGCACAAAGCTGCTGAGAAGCAGCAAGGGGGTAAAGGCCAAGAAGGAAAAAGACATTTTTTAATGAGCTTAAGTCACCCCTTGCAGGACTGACTCATTTCCAGCTCAATATCTGGCTCCTTTAAAAGCTGAGTCCTTGGTGGCTGCCTCCTCATGCAAGAACAGGACAGAAGCCCAGTGGTAATGACTTTCCCTGTGCACTGTCACACTTGGTTTGAGGTCCAAGCAGCCCCCTGGAGCCCAGGAGAAGCCCCACGTGCCCCGGGTTTGGCACAAGGCTCTGCAAAGGCAACTGAGGTGAAGATTCCAAAACAGCATTGGGAATACCAGCACAGAAACATTTTGGCACATCGGGCTCTGTCTTCCTGTTACTTTTTTGAAAGGTCCTTCTTATTATGGGCACATGTTCAATATTCAGTAAATAATAACAAAGTGTTTGCCATTAAACCAAAGCCCACGGAATGATCTTGACTCATTCTGACTTGTCGGATGCAAATAAATGCCTGCCCTAAAGCTGATGCAGGCAGCTTTAACACGCAGCTCAGTGATTGGGACCTTCATGAGGTGAAAAAAATACTATTATTAGAAAAGATTTTGTAACAGTGTAGGACTTGGCTTAATCTAAACATAGATGTTGCATTGGTTTAATTAAATCAGCATGGAAAGGTTCTATTTATTGCATCACACAGTTACACTATTAAGTTACAGGCCAGGACTCATTTTTCTGCTGATATCCAAGAGTAAATCCTTTTTCTGCTGATGCAAGGATTCCTAGCAGGGACTGGCACTCCACTCTACCTGTCCCATCCCATGTGTTTGTGAACAGATGTTTTGTTCACTGTCTTATACTCACAGAGACTCCTGACCATGCACCAATTTAGTTTTAATTCTGCTAAACAAAAACAATTCAGTCCTACCAAGTCTCTTTTCCAAGTCTGCTTTCACCTCCATCCTTAGTGAATATTATTGCAGCCACCTCAAGAGGAAGAAAATAGAAACACAAAAAACAAGACCTCTGAAAACATCTAGCTCCTGTACAACTCTCTCCACGTTTGCGAAACAAGCACAGGGCTGCAGGGAATCAGCTGTTTGCTCCTCACCCGGGAGCTGCCTCCCACAACCCTGCACCTCACACAAACAAGGCATCAGCCAGGGTTCAGCTCAGCTGCATGGATGGATAACCTCCCCAGGATGGAGGTTATATATTATATGTAAAATAATTTATATATTATTATATAAAATAATATCCATTATTTTGATGCCTGAACATGCTCACAAATTCAACTAACCTTCCTGTATCCCAGATATTTCTAAATTTTTATTCCAAGACTGACAAAGTATTGCACCTCTTCTCACTCATTTATTGCTAACAATGTTTTTATTTTAATCACTTCTAGGCTCTTAAATACTTAATGACATGATTATCTGAAGAGTTTACATGCTGTGAGAAAAACAAGGGAAAAAGGGATTGTTTTATCACTACATTAGCATCTAAAGGCATCAAAGGAATTCCTAGCCACATACCATTCTATAGGGAATGCAGTTAAATAATGTATTTACATACAAAGCCTGTGAGACTCAGGAGAACTTACAGTCAGAGAATCAGATTCAAAGAATGGTTTGGGTTGGAAGGGACCTTTAAAGGTCACCTAGTGTAACCTCCCAATGAGCAGGGACATCTTCAACTCCGGCAAATTGCTCAGAGTTACATTCATCAATGTTTTAAGCCCAAAAGGGCTCTTCTCTTTTGCAGGGATGATGCTGCCCTGGAGGGTGCAGGGCTCTCCATCCACACACCCCCTGGTTTGGCACTTCTGTCCTCTCTGCTCTGCCACAGCCCCGTTGATGGCAGCACTGCCACGCCTCCGAAGGCAGCAATGCAGGTGAGTGCTCTTTGACTGCTCCGAAAAAGAAATTTAAAAAACCTAGGGTCTGATGAAGCTGTTTAAACATGAACTTGAACTCACTAAATAGGGAGGGAAAACCTGGAGCCTGTACAACTGGTCCTGCAGCAGTGACTGTACACCAATTCCATGTCCACTGCCAAGACACAGCCAAAGCCTCCACAAAGCCTCCCTGCAGAAGGAAGGTCCACCAAAAAGTCTATCAAACCCAGAGGTGAAGTCAGAGATGTCTCTTCCCGGCTGTGCAAACCCTAAACACCAACAGCAGATCCACCTGTCACTGCACCCATGTGAGAAGCTGCTGCCTGAGCTTATGTCGCTCCTTCCCCAGAGCTGCTTGGGAGAAGCCCAGCCTTTCCTAAGCATCTGACTTACCCTTGCTGGGAGCAAACAATCCCACTTCTGCCTCTCTCTTCAATAGAGTCATGGGCATAATCTACTCCAGAAAGAGAAGATCTGTTTTTATGTCCATCTTTTATCACAGAGAATGGAGAGAGATCACTGAGAGTGACACTATCATCTTTGCATAACTGAAGATACTGTTAGCCCCAGTTTGTATGTCCTCAGAGCTATTTGGCTGAAATACCTGAAATAACTTCTTTCTGAAGACTGCTCATTAAGACAACCTTTTCACCAGCCTGCTTCCTAGACTGAATTCAATTCTCCAGGGGACGATGCTGCAGCAGATATCTGTGCCCTTTCCAGATCCCTTTCCCATTCACTTAGGATGGCAAGTGCAGAGCTGGTATTCACAGCAGGTAACCAGAATGTGGAATATAGTTGGTAAAGAAGCTCCAAGGTTAAAGAAGAAGAAAAGGAGGAAGGAGAGGACACTGAAATACATCAAAATCATCATAAGAAACACATTAAGAATATAATAGGAAGTGGCATACTGACAAGTAAACTTCATGATTCAAGGCTAAAAAACAGCATCAATAATTAAAATGTTATAGGAGATTAATTTTTTTTTTTTTCTCAAGAAGATGACACTCCTGCCCTCCTCTGACCCAACACTGGTTATTTGGGAGTCAGGCTTTCAGGTCAGACACGTCTGTGGCTGATGCAAGCCTGCGGTAACACTGCGGTGTATGGCACTGCTCCTGCAGCTGACACGGTGCTCAGATCCCCTGCCTGGTGATCCTCAGCACAGGCAGGAGGGTGGCAGCTGCAGTGTGATGCAGCAAGGATATAAAAAGCTGAGGACTCAGCCTGGAGAGCAGCAGCCAACCTGGGCAGTGCCAGCATCACCTTTCACCTACATCTGCCGAGATTATCTTGGGAAAACAAGCCCTGCCACGGCTGCTTGCTCCAGCTGGCCCCAGGATCAGAGTTATGTCCTTCTAGGACAGTAAGCTAAGGGCAGGAGAGGGGGATCCAAAGCCATCCCCAGTGACGGGGGGATCAGAACAGGTTTGCCTAGGAAAAGAGAACTTCCCAACCCCAGTGGCTCCTGAAATGCTCGGCCCCATCCACCCCTCCAGAGGCTGGCTCTGTGCTGGGGGAAGCAAAAACCCAGCTGTGTCAGGCAGGGGATGCTCCCTTCCCAAAAAGGGGCACCAGGGAACAGCACCAGCATGTCAAAAAGCTCCATTGGTTTTTCCAGCTCCAATTCCCTGGCTTTCCAACGTGACAGACTCGGGACCTGAGAGCCAGCAACAAAATATGGGAAATTCAGAGAGGAAACATCAGAAATCATCAGCCTCAGAAGCATGCACCAGAAGCCACCACCAAGAGAATGTTTAGAGCCAAAACTGATCTTGGTTCCATCAAAATGCTCTCACTGCCTCCTGTGCTGGATCAGCATATGCAGGCCTGGTCATAATTGGGTTTTGGTCTCTTCCACATCCCCCCCAGGGCCAAGGTGGTTCCAGCTGATGTGCTCACTGCAGCTCTGCCATCCAGCAGGATGGAATTCCAAGCTACCAGAAGTGCTGGAGCTAGACATTAAGATGTCAGAAAAGCCAGGAGGAAATTATTCCAGCCATTTATACATTTTTGGTCTGCCTATCTTGGGTCAAATTAATGGTAATTTCTAATGTCTTTATTCATTTTGCTACCTATCTTTTAAAGTCCTTCTACAACCCTTTAAAATCAACCACATGCTGTCATTATATATATGCCACCATATGAAAACAATGTCACAAGACTCTTGATTACACAAAAAGCACCAAAAACTAGTTTTTTCCAATGAATAAACTGGTATATCAAAGCAGATTGGTGTATCTCACAGAAAAGTCAGAAAACCTTACTAGCATTTTTTCAGGAAGAAAGTGGCAAGATCCTTCTAGATATTACCATTTTTTCCTACCTCATAAGCAGCATGAACAAAGCCAATAAAAATGACCTGAAAACCTAAACTGAAGTGCCTTGGCCTTGATTTTGATCTTGAAACAACCTGGCCCAAGATCAAGAATAATTCTTAATATTTATTTTTAGCACACATTACCTTCAAACCTCCAGCCCTGTGTTAGATACCTTTCCTATTTTTTCCATGAGGCTGAAAACACGATCTGTGAAGTCACGTTTATCATGAGAGACTTGTCCATCATCGCTATCTCAGTAAACACTTTTCCAAGGAAAGAGTGTTCTTTTCACAGCAGACGTGGGCTTTCCCACCACCTACCACCAGGAAATGCATCATGTTGATATCCAAACCTGCCAAAGCCAGCCTGCTCTTTCCAGAGCCACACCAAAGTTCTGGCCTTGAGTTAACAAAGCCCATTTAACTGGTTTCTTTCTGAAAGAAAGCTGTTCTTCTCACTGACACAGGGCAAATCCCTGTAAGAAGTCACTCTCTCAAGGCTGCATTTCCTCACAGCTGCCAACCTCAGCCCACCTGGCTACTCAAGTTGGATGCAAACAGCTTCTTGCAAGCAAAAGCTAAGTATCTGCATCAACTCTGAGAACACTTTATTTGAGAAGATCTAACTACTCTCATCTACATTTGGAAACATGCACAGCTGCCACATGCTGCCCCATGCAGTTCATGCACCAGAAACACCACTAGTAAGGACCTGAAACCAAGGGAAATTGCTGATTTTCCTTGAACTGAAGCAGTTCCATTTGTAGAGATGTGCATCAATGCACCCAAGATGATATGAGGTCATCTGATCTCCCTGTCTTCTCATGAACACTCACAACAGTGTAAAATCATTGAAGACCACACAGGGATTGAGAAGGATGAAAGGAGTCTGTTCTCTCCTGACCCCAACACAGTGTAATGAAGGGTTATAAACAACCCCATTTGTGGGATACTGGGGGATGAGAGAATCTGTGATCCTCAACTGCCTGAATGTCACCATTTCCTGCCACTCTCCTTCTCCACATGCCCTAAGAAAGGGACCTCTGTGAAACTGCCTTCTAAATCCAAGCCCTCAAGCAGGAAGCCCAGAAGCCTGTGATAGTTTATTGTATACTATTTTAAGTGGTTCCTTTGCACTAATGTAGTCCTTTTCATTAGGATGGCCTGAGGCACATCAGGCACAATACCTAAAGATCACAGCTCTGCCTATCTAAAGGCACTAGGAATAACTCTGAAGAATGTGAACCCTTCAAAGACCATGTGATGAGCTTCCCAGTGAAAGGGATGTTTTTTTAAACCTGATGTCACAAAAATCACCAGAGGGGATCAAACCCAACCACCACCCTTAGTCAGCATCCGGTTCTCAGATGTTCTGAAGAGCAGAGCTTGCAGCTGGCAGGAGTGAGAGGACACTCCTGCTGGCACCCATTACTGGTATG
Organism: Onychostruthus taczanowskii; assembly: GCF_017590055.1. Lineage (NCBI taxonomy): Eukaryota > Metazoa > Chordata > Aves > Passeriformes > Passeridae > Onychostruthus > Onychostruthus taczanowskii. Next base: position 7,050,611 of record NW_024500017.1, on the reverse strand, counting down.
CACAAACTATTTGTTGTGTTCTCCAGCTTAATTAAATCAACAGTTTAAGCTAATTCCTCAGCTTTGACTGGTAGCAGCTGAGAAGCTGACACAGCTCCCCTTCTGTCACCCATGGCAAGCACAGCAGTCTCCAGGATGCAGGGCAAGCAGCTGACAAGGATGACAACATCTACCATGGGCCTGCATCACTGGCAGATGACCTGCTACAACCTCCAGAGGTCCACTGTACCACGAGGCCAGTGCTTAAACCAGCCACTTACTTCCAGACAGATATACAGACATATTATTTTTATCTCAGATATGTCTATTCTTGTGGTTTTGCCCCACCATTGTAGTTAATGGGGGGATGGGATGTCTGGATTCAGGGCAAGGCACCAGGTCATGACAATGGACCTTCCCACCTCCAAGACTGAGAGATAATAAAAGCTGGATGAGGAAATGAGGGGAAAAACGAAACAAACACCCACAACATCACATCATGGTTCATTCATTGTTTCAAACAGCTGCAGAAGAAATTCTGCTCTTGTTTTTGCTGGCTTTTCCCTTTTTGTTTCCCCTTTCCTTCCACACAGATGAAATGAAGCATGGAAAGCAAGGGGCCCTGTCAGCATCTGCTCTGCACTGGCAGTTCAATCCTCAGGGCCAGCCAGTGTGATGGGCCTCAAACTACAGTCACCTCAAGTACAGCTGGACAGATAAACCACTTATCTACGGCAGAGTAATGCCTACTGCAAACTGCACCACTGCAAAAAGCTTCTCTGACCCTCCACAGCAGGGTCTAGTCCTGACTTGAGTGCATTAGAGCTGGAGCTGAGGAGCACCCTGGGAAGCCCAGTGAACCATGACAGTGCCTAAAAGCTTTGGTGTTTCACTCCAGCCCCTGTGACTCCATTTAAGAAGACACAACTAGTTTAAACAAAGAAATTAAATACCCAAAATCTACAGAAAATTTGAAGTAAAAATTTCAGCTTAGGAGCAGAAAGTCTATTATGAACAAAACCATAACAGAATTACAATTGCATCTTCTTAGTCATCACTGACAAGAGTTCCACCATAAATAAATACGCCATTGTATTACATGTGCTTTGTATAACATGTATTAGGGCTTTTATACCACTTATGATTCCTTTTGGGGACAAACTTTTTTGCAGGGCCTGTTGTGATAGGACAAAGGGCAATGGTTTTAACATGAAAGAGGGTTGATATAGATTAAAGGAAGGTTTTTTTAGAGTGAAGATGCTTAACACTGGAACAGGTTCCCCAGAAAGTGTGGAAGCACTAGAAAAGGTTGCCCAGAGAAATTGTGGATACCCCATCCCCAGAAACATTCAAGGCCAGGCTGGATGGGGCTTTCAGTAACTTGATAAGAGTTGAAGATGTCCCTGCCCACATCAAGGGGATGGACTTCACCAGATCACCTTTACAGGTCCCTTCCAACCCAAACCATTCTAGGATTCTATGAATTGATGAACAATCCTGCTAAAGACGACACAATCATGAAAATTAAACAGTTTTCATTGTTGGTCCTTTTAAGTACTGCCTTTCCCACAGCCACCAAGCGGGGGGCTTAGTCCCAGAGCTGGGTGAAGGTTGATTTTAGCTAAGGCTGGTCTCACTAGAAATTCCACCTCTCTCTGCAGGTGACTGCAGGTGAACAGGCACGTCAGCACAGCAGGGTTTCAAGGGCAATGAGGCTCTGCTGGCAGCTGGAGGAAAAAGTATTTCTGGGAGAGCTAAAGATGTCAGGCTGCCCCAGCAGCAGCAGGAGACCCTGGCTCCGAGGTGCTACATCCCCCTGGGAGCTCATGTCCAAGCAGGATGTGCTTGAACAGAGCCTGGTGGAGGACCCAGCTGTTAAAGCAGGAGGGGAATGACAAACCCTCCTCAGAGGAGATGATGGAGTGAGTGAGCTGCCTGTGTCAGACCTGCACAGCTCAGGGGGTTTGAAAAGGTATGAGGTATGCTGTCTGCATCATGGAAACAGGGATTTAAGCTAAGGACAGCACTGACACAACAACAAATCAGCATCAGCTGGCTGTGAATGACTTCAGGCTGCAGCACAAAGGTCCCTGGCCCTTCCAAGCTCTGGATGCCTTTCAGCAACCACAGGGCAGGCAGCCCAATCAATTTTAAGATGCAGCTTGATAGATTTGCTAATGAGATTATATGCCTTAGCTGCTCATGAGGCTAAGGAAGAGACCTTCATGATCCATGCAGCATTACAACCCCACTTCTCCAAGGACAAGAACTCCCAGAGATTTCCATTGTTTTTTGTTATTTTGGTCACCACAAACAAGGCTCCACTGCACCTGTCCACTCCTGAAAGCCCTTCAGACGCATGCTGCAATAAGTCCAGTATCTTCTCAATGAATATAGAGAGGTGCTGTCCCTACCATCTCCCAGTGCATCTCCATCCCAATGCTCTGAAGTCCCCCTGCTACATCAGACACTCTAGCTTCTTATTCCCTAAATACTTCCAGCATTTGTTTGGGCTGTCTTTGGAGATTACTGCAGTGTCCTTCTAAGCCATTTGTTTTCAAAGGTACTCAGATACTTTGCCTGTACCTTTGATAGGTTTCCAGCTTTCAGATCCCTATGTTTAGATGAAAATTACTTTCAAGTCCAAGATTCATAGTTCAGCCTTCCAGCTGCAGATCTTCAATGAGCAGATCTCAGCTAAGCCAGCAAATGCAGCTGCTGCCTTGCCAACATGTGACACCATTTCCTCCTGGACACCCCAGGATACACAAATGGATTTATTTCTTGTATTCCAGTGCCTTCTAACGTAAGGCTGGACTGGGAGCTGCAAGGATGTTCATGAGACCAGCGGGTTTGTATCAGCCAGGGCACCCCCAGCTCCCTGCAAGGAGGGGAGGTCTCTCCATGCATATCTGCTGAGGGGTCCCATAGGCTCCACAGAAAATTTGGGACCCCAGTTTTGCCTTCATACTCTCAGCCAAGTGAATGGGAAAGGCTGTCTGTACACAGGCACAGCTGCAGCACTGCCTCCACTAAGCTGAAATGTCTCACTGGCACTGAGGATATAGCGGAAAACTTGAGCACAGGTGCTCCAGCCTGCAGGAAGCTCAGGGGTAACCAGCTGCAGACAAACCTCAAGCCACCCCATTACAATAAACCACAGGATACCATCCCCTAAAATGCTCCAGCTGCAGCTGGTCAGGAATAACTAAGAGTTCTGCTTTTAATCCAGACTGAGATAGCACCCAAATTTACTCTGGAGTCTTGAGTTTAGACAGGACTTGCTGTGCATGGCTGGGCTGTCCCAGATGGAGGTGGTCCAACCTCTTGGAGAAGCTCCACCTTCAACAAAACCTCATCTACCAGGATGCCCTTGCACCCTTCAAGACAAGAAGCTATGGCCAATGACAGCTCCACAGTGCTGAGGATTACTTAGTGCTTGGATAACCACTTGCAAGCGGGGAGCCCTGTGAAAGAACAGGAAATATGCAAATATAAGACAAAGCAGAAACATCAGCATCTTAGAGAGGTTTGCCCTCATTCTATCAAAGCAGCAGTGATCTGTTCCCTTTTCCAGTAAAGCTGTTGGGATTGTGTCACCTGCTTTAACACACTCGTCTTTGCCCTTCAACATGCCAGGAGGGCATTAATTTAATTGGTATCCCCATTTCATTTAGAGTTTGTATAAAGGATGGGGATGTTTGCAAAGGGAATCCACTTCCCATTTCAGACCCCTGACCAGGCTCAGCTGGATGGATATTTATTTAAAACATTATCACCCTCCCTGCTGGCTCATAAGGCAGGAGCTGCTAGCATCACAGCATCACAGGTCACAGCAGGCAAGGCGTGCTGAGGCTGCCACCCAAGGCACCAACCAGACAGGCTGGGGGTGTGATCCTGTGTTAAAGTACTGGATTTGGTTTGGAAAATGTCTGTCTGCATTCCAGGTCAGCACAGCAGTGTAAGAGCACTTACTCCAACATCTGCATCGCTACAGGTAATGTGGCTAAGAAAGATAAAGAATTAAATATGAAGACAGTGAAGACCTTGCATATACAGAAATGCTGTAGTATTAAAAAAATTAAAATTTCCTTTTAATATACAAAGATTCCTTTCCACCTTAAAACTCATATGCACAACAGAAGAAAAAAAAAATCCATATCCAGAGACATACAAATTCCCTATCCTCACACCCAAAGGCATACCAGGTCCTTTCTACAGACAAGCAATCAAGGCATCTCATGTTTGCCTTGGCCTGACCCATACTTAAGATGTCCCAGGAGCCTGTGAAATGATGAAAAATAAATTAAAATAAAGTTCAGAATACACCCACGGCCACAACCTCTGTAGTTCTGCTGAGGAAATGCAATCCATTTGGAAGGAGTACTAAGGAGGCAGTGGGGAAGAAAAAACAGAAAAAAGGGAATTTTTTTCTGCTGAACAATTTTTCTTTTCCTGCTTTGGGCTGCACAGCAAAAGGGTGGTACCCAGCAACAGGGGAGTGGATAATATAACCTCCCATAAGTGATATCTGCATCACCTGATTGTGCACCGCCCTCCAAAATGTTGCCTCCTCTTTTCCTGCAGAGAGGCTGCAAATACAATCAGGGAAACAAAATATAACCTGTTGAGGTGGACTCTCTGTGTTTGGAGATGCAAGGCTTGACTCTATTTTTTCAGAAGGCTGATTTATTATGTTATATATTATACTAAAATACTACATAAAAACTATACTAAAAGAACAGAGAGAAAAGAAAGATTAGAAGATTACAAATAACAAGAATAGAATAGAATACATAACAAAAATCTTATAACTGTTCACAGCCTCAGCACAGGTGGCTGTGATTGGTCATCAATTGAAAACAATCCACATGAACCAATGGAAGATGCATCTGTTGCATTCCACAGCCGCAGGTAGTTATTGTTTATATTTCTTCCCTGAGGCTCTCAGCTCCTCAGGAAGGAAAAAATCCTAGGAAAGGATTTTTAATAAAATATCATAACTACAATAACCTTATAGAGGAGGAATAAAACCCAAACAAAACCATGTAGGAACTACACAGTGCAGAGTGTCACTCTATCTGAGCAGTTTAAGGTGTACAAAACCCAGGGGAAGTGGAAGGTCCAGCACTAGGAGCTCTCAGCTGCCACTCCTGGATGAGGATGCTACCAGCTCTTCTCTGGGGAGGAGCATTTACCCTATCACCAATACCTGTGATAATGAAAAATTGATTAAGGACATTGTAAGGAAAAAGCACAGCCTCATCTTCCAACAGACAACTTTGCTCACCGAAATTACAATCTCTCACACCACTTTTCTGCGTGTGAGCAAGTACAGCTGTGCATCCAGTTTTCAATTCTACACTCTTTAAGCAAAGAAAATATTAAAAAATGTTCTTTAAATCACACAGAGTCTAAACCAGCAGTTTATATCAGTAATATAACATAAAAAATGTCAATCACTTACCACATTCAGGAAATTAACTTAATCAGTTAGAATAACAAGACAGCCAAAACTTGGCTCCCAAGGAGGAAGCTGCCCTTTCTTGGGGGAACCCACTCTGTCACTCATAATCTGATCCCCTGCAGCCTCTCAACCACATTTTTGGGGATGTCTGATGTCTGATGCCTCTTAATGCTGCTGCCACTGCTGACAAGACCAGGCCCAGGGACTCAGTTTAATACTCTATCCCTGGTCCCAATATAGTGCAAGTAAAGGGCTAGGGGCAGGTATATTTTATTAAATGAATATTGATTTTATACACGTCTTTTGGGGAGATCTAATAAAAATTAATTTAAGACAGGAGGAATTGTGGTGCCATCTGAATCCAAAAGTACAGTGAGAGCTGGCTGACAGAATAAAAAGGCAAAACTGACATGTCCTCTAAAAATACATTGATTTCAAATTTCTTGGGGTGTTAGACTCAGGTAGGCTGTAGGAATATCTCCAGGGAGATGGCAGCTAGTTCACCTCAGTGTATTTTCATCACTGAGCTGTAGGTGCTGGGTAGCTGCCACCACGCTGAACCCCCTTCATAAATCACTCTGAGATTTTTAAAGAGCAGGTGCCCATTGCAAGATGGGGCACTTCAAGGTTTTCCCCTGCTGCCCGTGGTGACAGAGCTGCAGGGGCACAAACAGGTGCTGGCACATGGTCCTGCCCTGGCATGTCCCCTCAGCTGGGCAAGTACCAGAGCCCACCCTGCTGCCACTGGAATTTGGGGGGTTTTGAGGAGGGTGAGTCCTGCTCAGCTGTCTGGGAAGCAGTGGGACTCCAGGCTTGGGTAAGTCATGGAGGCAAGGAGGGGGACACGGGGCTGCATTCTTCATGGGTGAAAGATCAGAGAAAGGGTTCTCACTGCCTCTCTGCACATTAGTCAGCACATAGGAACACGAAAACAACCCAGAGGAAATCTGCTCTGTAGTATTAGGGATTATGACTCAGAGATTTTTTATTCCTCTCCCCGTGACTCATCCGGTGCAGCCTCATGGCCCAGATTCAGAACAGCCTAACCTTTCTGGGCTCCCTCTGCCCAAAATCCCATTAAACAATTGTCCTTTGCAGTCAGTGGTGAAGAATTCAGGGGATTTTTCCCTTCCTTCCCCATCAGAGCAGGGGCCAGAGGGAGGGAGCACTGCACCCCAGGACCACGTGCCTGTGACAACGCTCAGCACTGGCAAAGCCAGCACAGCCCCGTGACCAGCAGCAGCACAGGCACAGCCCAAGGGGATAAATGTGATGATGATATCCATCCATGGCACAGGGGATATCTGGCTGCCAGGTGCTTCCCGGGAGGTGCAGGGCTGCAACTTTAGAGAGGTGGCAGTCATTTGTCTGTCATGAGAAGGTAACAAGAAAATTACAAGAAGTGTCTGGAAGTTACCCAGTTTAGCTCCTGGGATGGGTTAGAGTTTGCTGGGAAGGAATCCAGAAGCAAGGCGGGGCTACATGTGAGGTTTCTGGCTAGGAAAACTACTTTATATCTCCTCTGCACTTTCTGCATCACTGGTGATGAAAGATTCCTCAGGTAACAAGGCCCCCAAAAAGCAACCTGTGCACCCTCCCACCTTACTCACAATTTTTAGAGGAAAAGGCTCTGTATCTGCAGAATAAGTGGAAAAACATTATTTTGCAGAGGATGTAGCCAGGGCAGCCCCATCCCCAGCACAATCTGATCCGGGCTAGGCTGAACCAGAAGAGTTTTGTGGCCCCTTTGTGTTGGGATAATAATAGCAGCAGATGAATTCCACATTTCAAACAAGGGTAAGATATTAAACAGAGCCTCTGTACAGAGATTAGGTGGAATAAGAAAAACAATAAATCCTTATGTTCCTGGACTTGAAGGGATTGGCAGGGAAAGCCAGGCAGTGGGGCCCCAGCACTACCACAGTGCCCTGCATAACCAAGTGCTTTGGGGTTCAGCTGTCTGTCCAGAGGATAAGGACTACAAAACACAGAGTACAGAAAAAGCTGAGAGACCTTCATCCAGGTCCATTCCAAAATCACTGCATTCCCAGGCTGCCACACCCCTGTGAGGTCCCTGCCTCTGCTACCTGCTCTTACACCACAAAGATACTGTAAGGGCACTCGAGCTTGAGATGTCAGGTGAGAAGCATCTCTTACCTCCTCTTGCCTCTCACATGAATAGAACACAGTGAAAAAGCAGCAAAGAAATTGTTTTCCCTTATAGAGCTGTATGGGGAGAAGCTACCTTTTCTAGGCTCCTACAGGAATGATTTTAAGTCTGAAAATCAGAAATAAAGATTAGTAAAGGCAGGAAGAACCATGAAGAAGAGGTGGAACCTCTGACCTAGTTTTTTTTTTCCTCTCTAAGGCTACTGCTGTTCTGCTTGCTCTAGAGGAAGGCACTGACTCCTAGTGTAGTTTTCAACCTTTCCACAAACCCCTTCGAAGCTGAGCTTCTCACCTCCCAGCCTAGCCTGCAGGAGAATCTCAGATTCCCCCTGTCCACCTCACCTCTTAGGATGCTCTGCATGAGGCAGATATACAGTTTTGGCCAAAAGACTGAGTATCAACAACTGAGATTCCATCTAAATACCCTCTTCCTTAAAAAATAGCTTTAAGATTAATAACTGAAGACAACTACCTCTGAAAACTGAATTTACTATATGGAGGTCAGCCCAAGCTTCACTGATGGATCTTCATGTCCTGTGGGACAGCAAGTAAGCTAAAAACTACACTTTCATGTTTAAAATCACACCCTGTAAACAGTATTTCTGCTGTGTGCAAAGGATCTAGTAGAACTGATTGGTGCAAAGGGACTCCCATATGCTGCAGAGGGAAATCTACCCTGACACAGCCACATTATCTGTTAACAATGCCTCATTTTGCAATAAACCCCAGCTACAATACTGCATCATATTGCAGGGAGATAAGCATAACTAATGTCAGGGTTGTTCATGCTTCCAGTTATCCTTGACAGTAATTTATAAATTTATAAAGTTCTTTATAGAACACAACTATGAATAACATTTGCTAGAAAGAGCTCTTAAATGTGCTTTAGAGTTTCTAAACCTTATTTCCTTATCCAGATTACTACATCCCTTATGTAAGCCCTGGTGACACTGAAAATTAAGTCACCTGTCTAGAATAAAAGTCACCTCACCCTTATGCAACCACGAGTCACCTTTATCAAGGGGGAAGGCAGCAGGAGGTACTGACAGAAGGACAAACATTGACTCCAAAATGTCAAACAAGAGCTGTGAGAAGACAGACAGCAAGTGACAAAAGGAGGAGAGAAGGTATTTACAGCTCTGAATCACACAGTTCCCCAGACATCTTTCCATTAATGATGAATATCATAATTTCCCTAAATAATGCAAGGAAAATTAGTTTAATCATTTAAAGGCATCATCAATAATAAATGCGTCAGCTCCAGATGCTAACCTCCCCATTCCTCCATCCTCGGGGACTGTTTTAGGGAAAACAGTAAGATTGCTGTCACATTTTAATTTTGGAAAGATGCTTCAGTATCAGGGTCAGGAGAACAAAAGTACCTGGGACTGAGGACTGTCAATCTGAGCACCTGCTGGGTGTAAAAGCTCTTTGCACCAGGCTGCCATTCCCCGGTGATAAAGCAGCAATCAAAGTGCTGTTCTTGTTTGCTCAGGTGAAGTGCTTACAGCAAAGGTATGCACCCAGATAGCCGGGGGCAGATAAGAGGAGAGAGCCCCTCCCACCTGCCGGGAGAGGCTTCCACCAAGGACCTGCACACGGATAAGGAAGAGGCTGCTCTGGAGGCAGCACATCCACTGCCTGCAGCACAGCAGGTGCAAGGGTGATGCCACATCTGAGTGTGCCCAGCTGCTGCATCAGCACAAGCATCAGCACCTGGATGAGAAGGGGAAGCAGAAAATGATGCATGGCCACCATTCAGTACCAGGCTGCTCAGGAATGAAGAGCAAAGAAGATTTAAGATCTTTGAGCTCCATCTCTGCAATGCTGCTGTCAAAACCCACCACGTGCCCAGGAGCATCCTCTACAGCACAGGAAAATCCAGAGAGATTTCCCAGCTCACCTTGACCTGGGTACTGTCTCCTCTGAGCCATCTGCCACCTCATCAACACACAAGTCACACCTTCCCTGAGGTGTGGACTCGGTTGCTCTGCCATGACAAAATCAGTATCCCAAGGGCTGCTGCTGCCATGGCAACCCCAGCCACTGAAAACAAAGGTTGTGCAGGACTGGTGGGAGGAACTGGGCTCATTTGGGGATGTCCTACTCACACTATGAAAGAAGGGAAAGGAAAAGGGGTCAAAACCCAAAATCACGGGGACAACATGTTTCCAAAATGCACATTTGCCAGAAAAGCCTTTTGCCTGCAAATACAAGAGGGATGCAAGAAGTAGGAGAATAAATCTGCACAAAACTGGCACCGTTTTGACTTCCAAAGCCATATTATGACATCCTCAAAATGAAAGCAGGGTGGCCACCAGCAGAGACAGAAACCCAAAGCAACCACCAGCATGTGATTCAGTGTCTCATGGCAAGGAAACCCAGCCTGCTGCCTCTGCCAAATTTCTAACAGGGGCTGGGGTGGGGCGAGGTTTGTGCCACCAGACCATGATTTCTATTGTTTCAACTTTTCTCTCTTCCCTTGGATTCAGAATCTGTGCTATTTTAAGCAACTATGCTAAAAAAATACCCAGAATGTAATGCCTGTTTGTGCTGCCCATAAAAATCTTTTCCACTGGAACAAAGATTTAAACCTCTGACTCAAAATGACTTTACAATGGGGGGCTGATTATCAAGAGGGCCAGAATATCCTCTTATTAAAAAAACGTTCACTGGGTTTCCTGAACTTTACATGGTGGTATTAACTCAGTGGCTTGTTTGGTGGGATGCAGGCAATACCAGCTGTCTCTGACACAGGGGAAAAAGCAGCTATGTATTTTATAATACAGAAAAAGAGCTTAAGGTAAGTGTGTGTGAATGTGTGGCATGTATATTCATACACACACACATACATACATGGACACACATGTTCTTCTGATCATTGTCAAAAAAGATACAGGAAAGAAAAACACAAAATCACAACAAACAAAGGATGGGAAGGATCAAAGGATGCACTCCACCTGCTTGTCTCAAGTAAAACAAACCTAAGGCACTATTTAAAAATTATTATTATTTGTCTATTACAGTAGCAAGCATCATGGGGGAAGATTCAAGCCCTATTAGTACAAGGCCAATGCAAACACTTAAGGCAGTCTGGAAGAGATTCATCTGGCTTCCCTGAGATTGACATAAAAGTACTCCCTGTTCATTTTAGCCAGAATGATGTCTCTTTTGTTTACAGACTTGTTTCCGTTGGTACAATATTTATTTGCAGATTATGTTACAAAAAGGGAGGGTACACAGGCTGGGCAGCACCCAGGCAGGGATCCATCCACAGATCAGCTGTCTGGGGATGCCTGTCCTCCCATCCTTAGGAAGCATCTCCAAAGCCCTGCTGGTTTTTTTGGGCTAGATCAGTTCCAACAGCCCCTGATGCTGGGCCTGCCTTTGGGGTGAGCTCTGCCCCAAAGCTTTGCAACAATGATGGCCCATGGCAACCGTGTGTGCCCTGTGCCACCTCCCAACCTGCTCTGTGCCAGCAGCTGCCCCAGAGAAACTCTGCCCTTGCTGACCAAGCATAGAGGGGAAAGCTCTGTGTAAAATGCTCTGCTCACTGTTAGGCAGCAGGATAAATTAGATTTTAAGGCAACAAGTCACCAGCTATGAACCTAAAACTTGCCTTCATACATGTCAGAGCAGACTCCTACAATAGAGACATCTTTCTCCATCCCACTGACCAGGATCTGAACCAGAACCCATGAAGGAGAAGTTCTGGAAGGGTTCCTAGCTATTTTTTAGGTTACAGAGCCAACAGATAGTCAAAGTTTGGCCTCCCAGCAAGCAAAGAAATCATATCCAATAACTGCATCCAATTTTTTTTTAAAGAAATTACCCCAGGGAGCCTAGCACACTGTAAAACTCTTATTTACAAATTTTTTGGCTGTTCTTTCATCACCAGAATTTACTGGAAAAACTCAAAAGCAATCATCATTTTACAAACATGTTTTGCTCTGCACAGTTCCTGCACCCAACTTTACAGGGAGGACATCAACAGGAAGACAGGAGTCCACTGCCGCCCCAGGAAGCTGCAGTGTGCACTCCTCTTGCCTTGTCAAAACCCCACCTCTCAATTTATATACTCTGCAATAATTATTTTGCTAATCACAGGCTGCTCTGTGCTCCTCAACACTAATTATTATTATTAGAGCTGGCTCAGCTACAAACACACTCGCTTTCCAAACACACGGCGCTGGCCTGGAGGAGAGGGGTGGGGGGTTAATCCTTTACTGGATGCAGCTTAAGGCAGTGAATGTTATTCTGGCCTGTAATTTCTTTAAAAGGGAAAAATAACATCTTTCAGGAGATTTTTCCATTTTGAGTTAGCACAGAATCACCACAAAAAGAAAAAAAAAATACTGGGTAAGGCAACATAACACATACTATGGTCTTCTTTCAACTCATCAGCTATATTTATCTCTGAACTGCAGCATAGAAGCATATTTCACTTAGAAAAACTTTTAAGCTGCTTAAAAGAGACACTGAAGTAGCAAAGGCCACACACTTGGATACTGCAGGGGAAGAAAGGAAAGATTTATATGTTCAGATGCTGTAAACTAGCTGGAATCTGCCACCTACAACTCACCGCCAAGCCCTCTGGTGAGCAGGCATGACTCGGGCACAAGCCAACATGAGCTTGAAATGTTTTGGTAGAAAGCTTCTCATATGACCTGGCTACTTTTTAGCCATCTATTTCACTTTCACCCACAGTTTGTTATGTTTTGTTTTGTTTTGAAGCACCTGCCTCTGATCAGGGACAGGATGCTGGCTAAGAACAACATCAGCACCTCTCCCAGTATAGCAAGGCTACCCCACCTGAGCCCAAAAATTTAGGACCAGCAGCATTGCAAGCCTCAGCATTAAATCTGAGAGGACTTGTACAGTGATAGCTTGGCATTAAGTAGACCTTGTAGAAACAAATTATGCTTTCCAAGGCAAGGTCCTTGGCATCCCCCCAGTCAGCAGTGTCACTCGGTGTCCCACCCTGAGGCTTCAGCTATTAGAGAAGTTCAGGTGCCACCACTGTGTTCAGTGGACTGGCAGCACCAAACTCATGAGAAGATAAACAGCCCATTCTTGAGCCAAACTAAACCAGGGAAAAAGCAAAAAAAAAAAAAAAAAAAGCAACTATTTGGGAATTTGGGCAAGCAAAGGAAATGGAATTGGGCCTGAGTGTCTTGAAAATAGCACATCACACCAATTCTCACTCAATGGTCCTTGGGCACAAGAGGCATCAGCAGGATCAGGTTATAAGCATGGCCTGAAATAGCCCCTCATTCAAGAGGGCTGAGGGGTGAGGGTGAGAGACACAGGACACTTGCATGACTTGTGAAAGTCTGCATTGCAGAGGGGAAAGAAAAGATAAAAAAATGAAGTGTCATCCTGGCTGAAACACGACACTGAGTGTTCACATTTCACATAAGAAGCCTCACGTATTATCATCAGCCACACGCAGGGAATAGTCTGGAGTATGATTTCTGTTTATTCACCTTGATGACATCCCTTGAAATATTCTGCTCGGGTTACATCTTTCCAAGAAACAAAAAAACCCTCTTTCCATCTATTGGAAGGAAAGCCCCTCCACAGCTCTGCGTGCCCAAACCACGCTCAGCAGAGCTCACCCGACCTGACCCCCCAGGAGTGCTGGCTGGGCACGTTCAGGAATTGCCATGCACAGAAAATAACCAGTGCCACAAACTGGGGCTTAAAAGCATTGGCTTTTCAGGATGGGAAATGCAGTGCTGAGTCCTGGGATTTTTGGTGGGGGCGGGAGGGAACCAAAACAGCTGTGCAAGCAAAGTCACCCAACCAATGCGCTTGCTGCAAGGCCGATGCTGCTGAGAATAAAACGTCTGCTGTCAAACAATATTGAGCATATTCTGCAGATCACCAACATCAAAGCATTTCCCATTTCAGATCTCTCTGTTTCTATAATCAAAAGCAGTCGAAATGCTGTTTTACTGTCTACAAGTCAAAAGAGGCAGTTTGGCAGCACTCCCTGCTTGCACGGACTGGGAAGCGCTGCGCAGGACGCGTTCCCAGTTCCTAGTGCTGCCTGCTTGCTCATCTTCTTAGGGGGATGGGGATTGCTCAAATCGAGCCATCACTAATGCACACACAAACCCACCACCAGCTCAACTCTTCCCATCAGGGCGTGGCAGCCCTCGCAGAACCACCACAAACCAGGGCCTCAGTCCCCCGCAGGGCACAAACACGGCTGAAAACAGGTGGAAAAGCCCTGGGCTTGCAGCATGACAGAGAAGGCTACTAACATTAGTGGCAGAAAGATAAGAGGTGACAGAAGGAATGCAGAGTCTGGGCTTGGAGTGCAGATTGCACCCACCAAGGAAGGAAACCACTGACCCTGAGGTGCAGAGTAACTGTGGCCATTAACCTCAATTTTATTGTTAACCACCAGATCTGAGAAATATCTACTCAGCCACAGCAGCTGCAATCCAGAGCAGGCAAGGGAAAACAAAACACTCAGGCTGAGAATAATTTAGAAAGAAAGGAAATGAGAGCAGTTCCAACTCTCTAATTCCTTTTTTCCAAGAATTAAGGGCACAGCTGCTGTCATTCTCAGGTCACCAACTCTTGGGGTGTGCTGAGAGGTTAAGAGGGTGCTTGGCCAACCTGCCCTGGTGAAAGAAAGGAGAAGCCATGCAAAACAGAAATTAAAAACCAACCTGGAGAAGAAATATGTGAACAAGAAGGTAAAGAATGAAAAGCCAGCATAGAAAAGAAAGGGGAAAGAAGGTAAGAAAAAACAAGGGAAATAGGCCTACAAAAAACACCATAGGCATAACACTCCAACACAAAGTGGAAGAGAAACAAAGACGCAGAGAGAAACTAGGAGGAAGAAGCAAAGTTAAAGATACACACGCAATTACACTTTCACACATATATGTTTGTATATATGTAAAATACAATAAATGTTACTTGTATACCAATATATTCATACAAACACAAGTAGAAAAACTCTGACATGCTTTATCTATGCTGGACAAAAAGCAAATTCTCTCCTGTGAGTGTGGTGAGACACTGGCACTTGTTGCCCAGAGAAACTGTGGACTCTGCATTCCTGTAAGTTTTCAAGGTCATATCGGATGGGGTTTCAAGCCACCTACCCTAGTGGAAGGTCCCCCTGCACATGGCAAAGGAGTTGGAACTACATGATCTTTAAGGTCTTTCCAACCCAAACCATTTTACAGTTTCTGTGATGCCTTATCTTCACCACCAGCCAGGTTAGCATTGACAGTTTTCAGTGGCATGGAAATGCTTTCTGTACACTTCTTGTACCAAGCTGGCTGTCAGTTTTGCAGCTATTCAGAGCTGAAACAACACAGGAGCTATTAAAGAAAACTCATCTACAGCAGCATGTTTATGGTCATCATGTGCAGAAACAGCCACAGATGCCCATAAGGAATATCAGCACTGTTAGTTATTGGCATTACATACAGCACCACCAACAGCTTGAGATACCAAACATGTCTGTGCTGGATGTTATGTAAAAATAGAACAGAAAGGTCAGACTCTGTCCCAGAGACCCAATGACCTAGGGTAAAACCAAGATAAAGATAGAAAGCAGAAACAAATAAGGCAGGCTGACCAGAATGGAGCCATGCCAAAGGAGACACTGTCAACTCACCATACATGGCAATCCTGGATGGGCACATCTAACAATCCTGCTTTAGACAGGAAGCTGGGAAGGGGTCAACCACAACACAATGGGAGCAAAGACCCAGCTATTCCCTGTTCTCTGAACTCCCGCTTAAACCACTAATGGATATGGTGTAAAGATCCCCCATCATTGAAACAACCAGCAGCAAGCAGCAGCCACATCAGAACCAACACATCCATCAAACCACACAGAAGCAACCCCTAACTAAAGTGGCCACAATGTCCATCGTGATCTTGACTTCAAGATTCCTCTTCTAACTGCTGGTTTGTTCAAATATCACATTTTGAGACACATAAAACAGATGAGGACCAAGAGTCCCATATCAATTTACTTGGAATCTGTGAGACCATTCCTGGTGATAAATGAGGCAACATAGTTTAAAAAAGAAAGTTTAACATGTAACACATCTGCTAAGTGGAGCTTGCTTGGACCTGTTAATACAACAAGGTGCTACAAACCAGTCTTGTGACTGCAAAAAATTTCTAATAACGAACCCTAGTTTGAAATGGGTGAAGAAACGGAGAACAGAGTTAAGGACGTCTGGGCCCCTATCTTAATCTTGCAATCTCCTAACTTTTTTTTATATTCCTAAAAGTCTCAAACCACTGCAGGTAACTGGAACTGCAGTCAAAGGCATTTTTCTCAATGCTGTTTAAATACTGCAGTCATCCCTGTATTATCTTTTGGGTACTGTATTAGCTGATGAACTAATATCTGATACACGTTATTTCTCTTCCTTCATCTAACCCAGCAGAGGAGGGTCTTGCTCTGCTTGTGTGTTCCTTAACTGTCTTTAAACATCATACAAAACACTGCTATACATTTAGAAAAAGGACCTTCAGTTGAACATAACTTGGAGCAGAATATTATGAGGTTTGTGGTGATCCTTATCTCTTGAGGTTGCACAATTTATGCAAAACTGGACCCTCAGAGAGCAGAGCTTCATATCCTTGCAGAAAGTTCCTGTGGCCTTTGGCACAAAGTTTTAAACAATCTTCCTGCTACCTGAGGCAATTCAGGGAGCACACTAACAAGAGATCAAAAGACCTCAAAACTTTATCTGTATTTCCAAGAGAAGCCAGCAAAGAAAGACACACAGCCGAGACAGGCTGCAGCTTCCTGGATGGGCTGATGCTCCCTTCACTCGCAGGCTCCCTGCACAAGAATGTCACTGCTGCTGTCAAGCCAAGACACAGCAAATGTCAAGGACAAGACCAGGACTCTTCCCATTAAGAGGTGCTGGACCTGCTAAACAGCCAGAGATGAAAAAAATACCAAGAGAAGAAATTTTATCTCCAGGAGAAAGTCAAGAGCGCTCCTAACCCGCCCACTGCACCGACCACCTGCGGACAGCAGGGCAGCAGCAGGCTCTTCACCCCCTTCCCCACGATCTCGGGCACTGCTGGAGCTCAGAGAGCTCCTCCTCATCAGTGAGCCAACAGCATTCAGGAACTCAGCTCCTTGGCAGCAGCTGGGTACAAAAGGTTTAAACAGATGATCTTCACACTGTGGCCACCTGGGTCTGGGCTGCCTGGCCAGGTCACATCCTGCAAGGCAGTGTGGGGCTTCACGTGCCAAGACTGGTGGGAGGAGGCAATCTCATCATTCTTCCTGTGTTACCAGACACTTCAAAGAACTCATATGTGACTTCAAGACTCCTTCTTCTGGTGCCACTGTGCCCTGCCACTGTGGAAGGACATCAGGAGCCTCCGTGCTGAAGTGCTCTGCTGGCCAAGCCACCAGTGAAGCTGCAGCCACAGGAGTTCAGCCTGAATACTTGGCAGCTTCTAATGGGCATTAAAAACTCTGAGTATATTCAAATAAAATATTAATGTTATAAGCAGTATCTCTACAGGCTTTGTCACACTTCAGGAAAACCTTAAAGAGATTTAGCCCTGATTTTCTAGAGCATGGATCCCACATGTCAGCCCATCCCTGATGTTATCTTGCACCTTCACAGCCAGAGCTGTCCTTCTGCTGCCGCAGTGGAGACATTTTTACCTGCTCAGCATCCAGATTTGCTAAGCAGAACAAGATACAGGTATTTATCACCATGCACATTAGCACTCCTAATATTATTACAAGAAGATGAAATGCATTATCAAGAACAACTGTAAGCTCTCTCTATTTCAGCGGATCAGGACAAGTGTCTGAAGGTTGTTGGATTCCTGCCATCCATTCCCCTACCATACTGCTGTGATCCATGAGGTGGTATTAATTAACACAGGGATGTACAGAATTTAAATCCTATTTATTGTAATTTGTCTCACAAAAGCAGCCAAGAAAAATAGCCACTAAAAGTTATTAAAAATATCCTGAAAAATAAGGCATTTGGTAAAAATCTCTCAGGTCATCAGGATTTATAAGGAAGGCAGGGACAGTGGGTACCCACAGAGGGGTACAAGCTGAGCCCCCATGAAATGTAATGTTGTGCTATATGGCTTATGCTAATAACAACATCTTGAGCTCTGAACAGGCTACAACCTAGCTCAAAGATAGTTACACCCAAACTAGTACCTAGTAACCAGTAGATTGCACTTGATACGCTTAAAACTAAAATTATAAAATCACTGCAGAGTTCCCTTCCCTTTTCTTCTCCATATGAAGAATGGCCATTGACGATGTTATGAAAAATGAAAAGCCAGTACTTACTTTTACCTGCCACAGTGAAACAGGCTAGGGAAGCTAGGGAAGGTCTTATTTCCAGACCTTCAACATTTGCATTTGAAACATACAGCTGCTTGGGAAGAAGTTTTCAAAAGCTTATTTTCTGTCTGGTTGTGTTGGTTGCAGCCACCAGACCTGCCCCTTAAAGAGCACCTACACAAGTCACCACTGCAATTTCTGACCATGTCAAGCACAGGAGCTCAGCCATTTCCATGAGGCTCTGAGGTCCACTTACCATTAGAGCTCTGCTGCTCTGTGCTGTGAACAGGGAGACAGTGGCTGCCCTGACACATGGGCAAATGAAAGAGTCAAGCAGAAGAGTAGAAGCTGGGAGGAGAAAAATGGTTTGTGGAGCCACCAAACTTTCCCCATAACCAATCACTGGGAACCCCATCATGTTTTCAAGGTGGTTGCAACAAGCAGAACTGGTGGGTCTTTGTACTAAAAACTCAAGATTAAGAAAACTTTACAAGACAAACATTCCCCTCTGAACCTGTTTATCTGAATCACATTTATTTACTCTTCTTGTATATTCAGGAAAGCTGGGCCTCCTTCCATATTTTTTCACAAATGGAAACCCAAAGCTCAGCTTTTCAGTTTTGCCTCAATTACCAAAAAACAGAGACACGCTGGTGGGAAGAACCCTCTGGGGTCTCCAATCCGAACTCCCAGCTCATAAACAAGGCTGATTATTTTTCTCTGTAACACCAAACACATGC
Organism: Onychostruthus taczanowskii; assembly: GCF_017590055.1. Lineage (NCBI taxonomy): Eukaryota > Metazoa > Chordata > Aves > Passeriformes > Passeridae > Onychostruthus > Onychostruthus taczanowskii. The sequence continues at coordinate 7,031,932 of NW_024500017.1, read as the reverse complement.
ATATTTTTGTTAGCGTTTTAAAATAATCTAACAGCAGCTTTTTAACAGTTAAGAAATGTATAAAGCTTTGCTGACCCCCAAAAGATAACTAAGAAGAACCAAAACCAGGTATGAGATACCTGTAAACCCAAGGATTCAGCAAACATCATCTTCTAAAACCCCTGAGCAGTATTCCAGTTGCCTGTACAACAGCATGAAGCTCTTGGCCTTTACTCCCCCCAGGAGAACTTCTGGGAAAATGTATTTCAGACTTCCCTACTCTTATGAAGAAGGATCAAAACTAAAAAACCCATTATTATTATTATTATTATTTAAATAGGGCTGGAAAGATTGCTAAATATTTCCAAAAGGATGTATGGTAGCTTTCTGCTCTGATGTTAAATTAGTCACTGATAGCTGTGACTACCTATTTACAACCCCAGCTGAAGCATAAATGGGTTTTGGCATACGGCTTCTAGAGACTGCTATGGCATGACTATATAACTGTACAATAAACATTATGTTTACAACACAGCTTATAAAACAATAATGATGGTTACACTGATGAGGATAATAACAGTAATACCAAACATCAACATCAGCAAAGAGGGACCTGTGCTGTATCCAGTCAAGGGTTCAAGCACAGTCTGGGCTTTTGTGATTGCTCCACATCCCACAGGCTCAGCCAGGAGCCCAGGACTGCAGTTTCCACCACGTAAAGGAGCACTCACAACACCACACGAACCCAGAGCTGCACCACAGGCAGCGACAGTGATACCTGATCTGACACCAAGCTGCAACAACACGGCACCTCACTGAAAGGCATCTAGGAAAAGCCACTTTTCCTGAACCTGCAGAGGCTGTAAGAGTCTCCAGCCTCCTGCACCACATCTGCACAGCTAATATGCCCCTTCCACTTGTGTATTCAGGGCTCATTCCCTACCTGGACAGGGAACTGTGCAAAGCAATGTTCCTTTGGCTGGAACTTTGCTCAGCCAATGTGTTCAAGATGAGATGGTTGCAGTATGATCAAATCTAGGCCTCAAAATACAAAGTGCTAATCAAGAGTTGCAGGTTGCTGATTTTAAAAAAATTATACTCCTCAATGGGATGTTTCTTCTCCTTTCTAAGTTGCTGGCAACAGCTCCCCAACCAACTGAGATCTATAGAGGACCTCACAGAACAACACTCCTGCAGCTCTGATGAAAAGATCCAAAGTTTTTGTTCTCCTGACAGTGAGGGAAAAAATGAGGCAGACAAGCTCTTAATTCCAGCTGTTGGGAGTTCAGGAAGGACACAAAATTACCAAAGACAACAGGCACGCTGCACTCAGCAGGCAGCACAAACCTGTCCCATGCCTGCTTGGGAATGACTTCAAACCTGTTACAGAAATCCCCTGGAGCAGGAGAACTTACAGTGCTACTAATGTGATGGCTTCTACCAATTCCAAGCAAAGGATCAGGATGCTGCATCCCCACCAAAGGTGTTACTGGGCTGACATACCTCTTACCAAGCTCCATTCCAGCAGTAAAGCTAAAGCACAGATGAGGCAGGCAGCCAGCAGGCACTCATGGAAGCCAGGCAGCACAGAACAGCCATTCAGAGAAAGCCAGGGAAAAGCAGACTGGACCATCCAGCTGAGCAAAGGGAAGATGATGATGATGATGATGGGTGGTTAGGAAACCTGAGTTTTCCATCTTAAAATCCATGCACCAGACCCGTTCAAAGTCTGGGAGCTTCCAACACAACCCACGCTGTACTGAGGGTCTCCACAAGCTGCTCACAAAACCACATGAGGAGATGTGGCTGCCACTGAGCTCTGTTCTGTACCTGCCTCTAAGGAAACAGCCTACAGCTCCAGGTACTGCTCTTGCAGTAGGGACCTCCTCTCCCCAAAACAGGAGAGTTTTCAGCTTTCTTTAGGCTTCTCTGCCATTCATTCTTACCTCTAGAAGAGGACTTGCGTCCTGTGCCTGGAAAAGCTCCCAGCTTACAGACAACAACCCCAAAGATGTAAACCTCACCCCTCAAAAGTTCCCAAGACCCTGCAGCTCTTGGCCAGGTACATGACCTGGCACTGGGTATTCCTGCCTGAGACAACAAAACAGGTGATAAATGGCTGATTTCCAAAATATTTCATGCCAAAGACACTCTGCTGTGCAATGACACTCTTCCATGCAAACACACAGTCCTTCCCAGTCCTTCCAGGGCTTTGGGCTTCTTTTCCGTGTCTGAGAGCTTCACACATTGCAGCTCACCTCAGCCCACTCCCCAGCACCACAGGTGGGCTCCCAACACCTGCACAACCCAAGCTCATAGTGCAGGGGTCATGGTCAAACCTCCCCTCTATCATCCAGAAACTTTGTAATGAGCAGATTTGCAGGAACCTACACAGTAATTTTTATACAAACCTGCTTCTACCACTCCTTCCGACTCAGGTTTTAAGGCAGAAATGACTGAGAGACAGAACCCGCCCCTCCTCTTGGCAATTTGTTTTAGCAGCTAATCACCCTTGCCTTTAATTTCTAATTCACCATAAATTCTGATTTGAATCATTTCAAATCCAGCCACTGGTTATAGCTCTGCCTGTCAGTGCTGCATTCAAGAGCTCCTTCCTGAATGATGAACTGCATCAGCAGGAATTCATGGACCATTTTTCCTTTGAGGTGATTGGAGATTTAATTGTAGTATCTGCTGACAAATGTAAGATACCAATAGCAGTGAAGATGTGACAGCGCAGGCATCAGAAGGGGTGGGACAAACCTGCCAGGAAAACCTGGGTGATACTCAACCAATACACCCCCAGTACTCAGGGTATCCTACCCCAATTTGCAGGACAGAGCTCCACACTGATGTTCATATCCACACCTTGAATTTACATAATGAATGAGACTATCCAGGCAGGCATTAAAAGGCATTCAGATCATACACGTCTGGATGTTTTAGATCACACACAGCCAGAGCACACCAAATGCCCAGTGTTTGAGTCACAGCAGGCTGCTGTGTTCAGCTGAGGAGATGCTCCAGGTAACCATCTCAGTGCCTTCATCTGTCACCCTTGAAGCAACAGGGAAGAAAACACCACCAGCAAACCATGTTTTAAACAATCTCTGGCACTTGCCAGAGAGAGAGAGAACTGGGAACTCTCCTTAACAGCGACACTGGTAGCTCAAAAAAATGCTGTCCTCCATGGAACTGTACTCACAAAGTGAGCAAATGGCAGGCACTGCACCCCCAGCTATAATAAATAATGCCATATGCAGGCACACAGCAGCACTGCTTGCCAGGGCACTGAGCACTTTGCTACATGAAAAGATGGACCATCTCAGGAGCAGATACAGCTGTGACAAGGGAAAACCTGGACGCAGTGATAGGGAGTCCAAGAAACAGACTATGTTTTTATTCCCTCCTCACTCATCATAAATCTCACCAGGAACCTGCAGGTGTTCAAACCTAAAGCTACCAGCCATCAAGGAGACAGAAAACAACACACTGTACTTCAAAATAAGATCACTATCACCTTGTTGCAGAAAGGCAAAAGCTTCCTGACCAGGGATGCATTTTCCTCTCTGCTAGCTCAGTTTGCGGCTCTGCATCCCTCTTGGATCACAAACCAGAACATCACATCACCCCAGACAGCACTGAGAGGTCAGGGTGTCATGCCCACCACCCCAGCATCTCCATCCCAGCAGTGATGCACTGAGAGCAGCACAGAGTCTCCACTGAGGCTCTGATGGACCCATTTGCACTGCTGAACTGCTTGGCACACAGCTGCAGTGCACTGCACCACAAGTTCCTGACACCAGACTTCGCTAAATTCATCTACTGGGAGCAAAAGACAAACCCTCAGTAACTCAGCAGGCAGCAAAAATGCCTCCCATGTCACAGAAAAAAACACCATTTTCCCATGGCTTGCCAGCACTACTGTCTGTATAGACCAATGGGGAAAAAATATTATTTAAACTGTCACACTTGTAAGCACGACCTTGGAATTCTGAGTAGAACTGCACCAGCATGATTACCGAAAAAGCTGTAGAAAGAGGCCAGTAAAAAAAGTAATATTGTAACAATGCACTGAACATATTCAGCTGAAAGGTGCTAAACGAACACAAGATGTACCAATACCCTGAAAGTACAGATACACTTTTCTTTCCCCTAGCCTTGCTCCACATCAGCTTCCCCTGGCAGCAATTTCTCATACAAAAAAGTGAATGAAATATATACAGGCTGCCTTTGTAAAGCATTCTGATTAAAAACAGGAAGATATGGTTCAAATCTTGCAAAGAGTTAAGCACAAGATCCAATCTTTGAACATAAAAGTCCTCAATGAAACAAAAAGCTGTGCTTTGGTTGTGCAGGGGCACAGAGAGGAGAGCACACCACAACACAGAGCCGCAGAGCCGTGCTGCCATCCGGACACACAACTCACCATCACCTCTGAAATCCATCAGCTCTAGCCAAACTTACACTCCAAGTGTGCACTTTCACCCGGGAAGCCAATATTCCAATTTACAAACTAACTGAACAGACGATTCCTTTCTGCAGCAGACAGGCAGGCTCTTCGACGGAGGCAGGCCTGAGCCCTTCCTTATTCCTGCGGCTGTGACGTCGCTGGACATCAGCGAGCAGATGCAAACGATGCCAAATCCTGCAGGCCCTGCGCAGGCAGCGAGCTGGCACCGCTCCTGCTGTCCCTGTGCACGCAGCCCCTCTCGCAGGGATGCCAGACACACATGTACATTTCACTCCAAACACGTACACAGGCGTTCCCACCGGCTGACAAACTGCACCTGTACCACTAATTACCTTAATGTAACTTAAAACGCGCAGGGGCACAGTCAGACCAATCCAAATTACAGCAATTCTACAATAGCTGTAAGCCATACTCCTGACTTAATGCTATGAGACAGAAGATAGAGGGGGAAAGAAAGTTAGAGGTGCATTCCTAAAATGATGTTTAGTGAATACAAAATGACAAACCCCCGAGGCTGCAAGCTGGCATTTATCAAGATATGCAGCCCCAGCACAAAAGAGAGTCTTACTGCCTCACATGTTTGGAAAACACATATTTGTTAAATAATTTTAAAAATCACATTTGAAAGGAAACTGGATGCTTATGACACAATTAAGTATCAGACTGTATGCTTATTTATGAAGTCCATACTTCAGAGCTGAATTTTTTAAATATCCTCCTAATTTGAAATGATGTATTTAAGTACTCTTAAAATAATCCACACTAGTGGACTGCAGTTGGTGCAAACTGGCATTAGTGAGATTGCATTTCTGCTCTAGTGAAGAAATAAACATTCTCATCTCATGCAGCCGTAACATGTATGCACCATAATTGTATTCTTTGTATTTAGCAATGGCTAACATATTCTAATACAGCCTCAGAAAAGCTCTTTGGTTCCAAATCAATGACTTAAATAACACAATTTTTTTAACATATTGATAAAGAGGAACCAGTGTAGGGCTCATGACTCACTGTGTCTGACCAGATATGTGGCCGGGACAACATGTCTAAACTTGCCAACAAGGATGGGATTAAAAAGGTCTCACTGAAGGCCTGCAGCATCGTTCAGATTCAGTTCTCGGTTCTGTTGGGATTTCTTTGCACGATATTTTAAGATGCAGCAACAACAGTTTAATAGACTGAGATCCAAGTCCTAAAGCACTCACCCTCTCAATGGAAACACATCAGTATTATTTAGCTATAAAAATAAAATGAGGCCTATTAAAGTACTCCAAAGCTCCACACAACTTTTTGAGGAAAAGACGGCCTAAAAAATCGCTTGTAGAAACGGTCCGTGCAACATGCAAAGAATCTTCCCCATCCATTCCTCTGGCCCTCCTGATACCCAGCTCTGGACCAGGCCGACCACACTAAGGGAGGCTGAGCTCTGCGGGTTAAAGCTGAATTGACCCCGCACGCCGAGGCAGCAGCAGGCAGAGAGGACAGCGCAGCAGGGCAGCAGCAGGGCAGGCAGCAGGGCAGGCAGCAGGCCGGCTCCGCGCCCCGGCCTGCGCGCTGCGCGCAATTTCCGCGCAATTACAGAGGGCTCGGCCGTCCCCAAACCTCGGGGACCCCCCCGTCACCTCCCTGCCCCGGGGGTCTCCCCACACCGCGGGACGCACTCATTTCTTCGTCCCCGCTCCCTCCCCGGGTCCGGCAGCCTGGGGTGGGGGAGCTGCGGGGGATGGGCGCATCGCTGCGGCTCGCTCCGAGCCGCGCCGACCCCATCGCGGCCGTGTTTGCCGTCGGACGGTGCCCCGGCCCCGTCTCCTCCCCATCCGCACGGGTCTCGGCGTGCCGTTGGTATTTCTAGGTCACGGGAGACCCAGCACTTTAACAAAAATAAATAACACGAAAGGCACCCTCCCCTCCCCCCATCCGCGCTGCCCCCGCGCCCGGGCTCCGATCTGCGCCGCGACCCGCACGCCCCGCCGGGGACTCGGGTAACAACGCGGGGGGGGTTGGGCAAAGCAAAGGCAAAAGCAGAATAAATAAATAAATACCCCCTGTCCCCGCGCCCCGCCGCCTCGCTGCGGCCCCGGTACTCACCGCGGCCCCGCTGCGGGCAGGGGTCGGGCGGGCCGGGGCCGGGCCGGGCTCGGAGCCTTCCACCGCTCGCCCCGCGCTCCTGCCCCGCATCCCTCCGCATCTCTCCGCATCCCACCGCCCTGCATCTACCGCCAGCCCCGCGCTCCTGCTCCGCATCCCTCCACATCCCAGAGCCCGGCATCCAAGCGCATCCCACCGCCCCGCTTCCACCGCCCGCCCCGCGCTCCTGCCCCGCACCCCTCCGCATCCCAACGCCCCGCATCCCACCGCCCAGCATCCACCGCTAGCCCCGCGCTCCTGGCCCGCATCCCACCAGCGGCACCGCTCCACATCCCACCGCCGGCACCGCACAGAACAGCACTGCCCGCACCGCACCGCATGGCATCGCTCCACACCGCACCACACTGCCGGCACCACACTGCAACGCCTGTAGGGCCAAGCCTCGTCGTACCTTGAAATTTAAATAATTATTAAAAGACCAGATTTATTCCGGCGGCACGCCGCAGGTGCGGGGGAAGCCGGTGCGGAGGCGCGCAGCGTGCACAGGGAGGTTACGGACCCTGTCCTGCTCCCTCGGACAGGAAGGTGCCGCGGAAGAGCGGAATCAGCTTCAGCATCAGCGGATGGGAAGCACGGGAGCCTTCACTGCCCATCCTCTTCACCCCAACAGAAGCCTTTGGCCACGTTTCTTCCAAACACTGCGATTTTGGTTCTTATAGAAACCATTTTTTTCTTTTAAATACCATTCTCCCAAGTGCTGACATATCATGGCTGTCTCCGAACTGTCACAAGAGAGAAGGATACAAGCATTCCACATACAAATGCAGAAAGTAGCTTTGCAGCCCTCCAAGAAATCAAAGAGAGGACATTGAGAATACAGAACAGGTTGCAGACTGTTAAAACAGGAAAAGAACAAATCTCCAGTACATGGATGGAACAAGGTTTATTTGAATTTTTTGTTACTTTATTATTTTTTTAACAAACTAAGAAAAAAATGAAATGCATCCCCTTGATTCCAGGCTGGACCCAAAATGAAGTAGAATCCGCAATGCCATGTGAGATTTTTCTCCATACTGCTATTGCTCTTTCCAGGAGGGAGCCTAGAATCCTGCTGTGCCAGCACCTTTGCAGTGAGGTGGAAGCTGCAGTGTCACTTGTGCAGTGTGTACAACCTCAGAGCATCTGAGGCATCTGTGTGGGTTGTGGTGCCCAGCCTGGGAGCTGCCACTGCCACAGCAGGCTGATCAGCCTCTGCACAGAGTTTGTCTATCCACCCAGCATAGTGACATCTCCATGTGGATAACACATGCTGCTCCATTCAATTAGTAAATATGTTCCCAACTCCCCTACAATGCTTTGACTATTTCAAGAAAGAGCTGATCTGCGAAAACTACCCTGTCACAGGAGAAGTAAATGATTGTGCAAAAGGCACAAAATTAGGGTATAAGTCTAAGCTGCAACTCTGTGGTCCTGCAATTTAGCAAGATACAACATTGGGTTGAAAAAAGAGGCTTTCCATGCTCATAGTAAGAGAGGTGGGAGCCCTGCTGAGCAGGTAGATTAAAGGTTTTGTGCTCTCCCTTTCAGCAAACTGCTGCAGAGGAAGAGAGGTGGAGGAAATCACTTTGGGCCATACTCCTACAACTGGCTGGAGACCAAGTCTTAAATAAATTACTTCCCAAGGTCAGTGAACTTAAGAGAAAGATCAAAATCTAAGGTTATGGTCATGAGACCAAAAGTTCATCTTATCAGCTGAAAAGGGACAGGTGTTGGAGCACCCTGACACATTTTATTGTGGAGCACACTGACACAATTTTTTCTGGAGCAGTCTGACACACTTTTTTCTCCAAGCCCATTCCCATTCCAGAGTTTGAGAGAAGCAGTGGCACAAAACTATTACTTTGTTTTCATATGCGCATTGCCCTTAAATGGGGCCCTGATGGCTCCTTCACAGCTCCTGGTGGCCAGAGCAAAAGAGAAATATTAATTAAATAGCTCTGAAAATGGAGCTTTCATTCCTCTGTCCCTAGGACTCCCTTCCTTCCTTGGTAAAATACATAGAGAATCTGCTGTTAAAACACCAGCTCAAATTAGCAGAGGTTTTCCTGATGCCACAGACTTGCCCAGGTATTACAAGCACCAGCAGCGTGGCTGTGAACACAACTCTGTGTGCCATGACAAGAAATAGGTACTTCGTGTCCAATCCCTGGCATGACAAAGCCAGGAAAATATCATGAAGAGGGGTGAAAATGTTTGCCTGCCTGTTTACACACACAGAAGTCAGATGATGGTCACACAACTTTATCCAGATGTGGCTCCTCTGTGACCTGTGGCACAAGGACATGCTGTTCCCCTCCCTTACTTACAAGGCAGTCCTGGGGTTTGGAAGTCAGACCCCACATCCCATAAAAATCCACAGACCATCCTTATACCTTTGCAGGGAGCTGGCTTGGGGATGTCACTGACCACCAAGCATTGTCCCCTGTGATGGCAAGTTGTGGCCTCATTAACCAGGGGAGACCCACAATTTCCACCCCACCCAGGGTCTCTCAGTGCAGGAAACATAAAAAGACCTCTTTCCACAGGCACGTAGAATATGCCTTGTGTTCTTATCACTCAGCCCTGCAGGCTATCTAGTGTTTGTACTATAAAAATCCTCTCATAATGTGATCTGAATAGTCTCATATCAATAAAGCACTCAAGTGTAATCATTCTTACGACAGCTTAGCGCACTTACACAAGGCAATTGCATTGCTCTAAGTTCACCTCTGCAAATTAAACAGAGCAAAGTCAAGGCCAACTGACGCAACACGCTCTTTCGAGGCCAAAAGAAGATCTGAGGCAAAGATCAGGGGTCAGGCTGCAACGAGGCTGTGGCAGCTGAAGCATTCTACCCTCCAGCACTCTGCTCTAGCTTCCCCCCCATGACCCCGCAAGCTTTGCTGGCAGCAGGCGTCACATGTGTGCTTCTTAATCTGTGCCAGTGGAGCCAAGGAGAGCTGTGATGTGTTCTTTGAGGTTACTAGAGTGTGGAGGTGACAGCTTCCAGCTGGTCACCACAGGAGCTGGAAAGTGAAGTGTCATCAGCCAGGACAGGTAGGTGCAGCAAAGGACAGAGGCTGGAGCAAACCCCCAGACGTTCGCTGCACACATGGGCCATGGAGAGACACAGCAGAAAAAACAGCTGAGTGTGTAATCATAGCAGTAATTATACCTTCACTCATCCAGGGATTAAGCTTGTTCCAGGTTAATTCCAGAACTCTCAAAAAAACCCCTCGGTCATCTCAGACACTCAGAAGGAAAGGTTAGGTCATTACATCTGCTCCTCTCCCAACAGAAACCAGCATTTTACATCAGCCTGCCCACAAAGACATTAACTTGAACATCAGTGTCTTGTCCTCACTTCACCTTCTTGGATATTATCTTGGAACTTTTCTTCTCTGAAGATTAGAAACCACCTAATTGCCATCCTGAATGTAGTTACAGCCAGTTACACCCATTTGTTCTGCAGCAGGTGTTATGATTTGATACCACCAGCTCTTGTCCTCACTCTTACACATACCTCTCTGCTACATTTGCCAATATCAAGTTCATTCTGTCATAAAACAATGGTAAAATGCAACAGTGCTTATTATAATTAATTTCTTTTCCCAGTCTTTGAATTTAAGTACTCATATTAATTTAAAGGAAAGGCATTCCTGTAGCCCAGCAGTGATCCATCTCTAGGTGATGGTGACTCACCTTTGATTTCGGTGGGGAAGCTCCAAGAGCCAGGAGTAGGAGGCAATAACAGAAAAAATAAAGACTGGAAAGTTTATGAAGCTGCAGGAAAGACTTCCACTTCCTTCTGTGCCCTCTCTCTGTTCAATGTGAGCTGAAGAACAGATTCTGGGTAGCTCAGACGTGACTCCAGAGCACAGAAAGGGGATATTCAGGGTTGGTATGAAGCACAGAAATAACAGACTTATCACTGATGGCCCAGCTACCAGCTACAGAAGCATGTGATTCAGATGCTCCATATATTCACCAAGTCTGTGGCATAAAAAATAATTTAAAAAAAGAAACATGACTTTTCAAAGAGATGTCTTTCTGCATGTGCAGCAAGACTGAACTAGTAGGCACAAAAACTCCATTAGAGATTATGAAGAGCATTTAAAATTACTATCTTGAATATGATTCAAGAAAGAAGAAAACCCTGGAATGAAGTGAAACAAAATGTCTGCATTACTAAAGTTGGAAAGTAGACACAGAGATGACCACGCTTGAGTTTGGGGGAGGACTATCAAAACTGTGAGCCAAAGGTTTTCCATCATTGGTAAAAAAATAAATAAATAAATTCTGTGAACAAGAAACAAGAGAGAATTCAAGAGAGAGGGAGGCAGCACCATTCAGGTCCCAGCCAGATTTCCCAGGAAGCTCCTGAGAAAGGCACTGACTAAATCCTTGGGGAGGAGGATTTTGTTGTCTGAAGGGTGAAGGATCACAAGAGAAGTTGCATGCCTGGGAGAGGAAGTGGCAAGTGGTGCTGTCAGCAGGGCTGGAAAACCATGGACATGAAGATACCCTTGGATAAGAGATAAGGTCTGGTCACAGGGGAGCCCTGTGCCCACAGCAGAACTGCGTGTCTCAGCAGCAGCAGGGGTTGCACAGAGCAGGTAAAAAGCCACCAGTCTCCAGAGGAGAGCCTGGTGACTGCTTCCCTATTTCTGAAGGATCCAGCTCCAGGGAAAACAGCAAGATCTCTGCTTTCCTCACACAAAGATCCTGTTGCTAAATCTCAAAGAGGAAACTGTTTAACTTGTCGGTTACTCTTTGGCACCTGTGATTGTGTTAGACATTATAAACAGGTTGGACCAGCCAAGCTGGCAGACACCACTGCGGTATCCCCAGGGTCCTTCCCTTTCTGTTTACTTTCTTTTTTTAGCCTTTACACTAATCTCTTCATCTATAACAAATATACAACATTCATGTGAACAATTTTCAAGGGAGAGTGACACTGGCAGCCCATGGACTGTCATGACAGGCCTGTTGACACATACAAGCCACAAGCTGAGCTTTGGGCAATGCACAGTGCTCCTCCAGCAACAGGAGGGAAGTGGGGGATGGTGTGTGAAACCTGTGCTGGACCTGGTGTCCTTCTCCTTTCAAGACCAGTTGCTATTTATGCACCATGTGTAAAGTTCAACTTTCTCACAGTGCTTGTTTATGGATGTGCCCCACACTGCCTGCGTGGGCACAGCCGTGGGGCAGGCACTGGGGCTGGGTCCTCTGGGGGCTTGGACAGGCTGGTTTGTGGCTGCAGGTATGGGATCTTCCTCAGAGGCAGCTGGGAGGCTTGTGCTGTCATTAGCACAGCTGGTGACAGTGGCACCACTGCCCATGTTTCATACAAAGACCCAGCACCACCCTAAGAAGTGGGAGATCTGGTCCAACACCTTCCTTTGCATCTCTCTGCTGCCTGGAGAGTGGCTGCATCCTGAGCCTTTGGCCTGTGCTGGCCCCTTTCTTCCCAGCTCCTATGTCAGAGATAAAGATGCGCACCACAGCAGGACACTGCCCTGGGATTTTAAGTCCATTTCACAGGCACGATGCTGCTGCTCCTATGCTACAAGGCACAGGATATGAAGACAGGCAAACTGGTTAACATCCACTAAATAAACTCCACCAGTACTGGAGAAAAGACCTACAGGGAGGCAGAAGTATCTGATGGGGGCATATGTGGTGAGCATAAGCTGCTCACCAGTTTAGTCCTGGAGAATGTCCCGTTTAAGCCCTGACATCATGATGAACACCTGTATTGCTGGTATTCTTGCTGCACCAAGAAGAGATTTCAGCAACTGCAGCACGGCCATAGTACTCACAAAGATAGATAAGCACCAGGCTGTGCCCCTGCCATATCTGAAATTATGGTAATCGGTGTTGTGTTGTGCCATGGAAGCAGAAGAAATGGAAGCAGCTTAGTAGTAGTGATCAATGAAGTCTTAAAATGCCCTTAAGATGCATATATATGCCATATCCAAGTTCACAGATATGTAAACTGAGGTGCAGATATGTAAAATACCTTGCCTATGGCCATACAGAGAGCACACATTGACTTCTGACTGGTGTAACTGGGAGGCCCTGGAGTCCTGACTCCCAATTTCTTGTTGGCAGCGTTGGGTGACGGCCAGCCTTGGTTAAGAGAGTGGGATAACCACGGCTGACGTCTCCACAGTATCACAATTCACAGCTTTTAATTACTGTTAAACAAATTCAAAACTAAATTACCCATAGAAAGATGGGAACTGCAGCACGTTAGAAAATGTATCCATGTTCTTCCCTCTCAAATCTAATTAGATTTGCCAAAATCAGTGCGCATTGATCTGTGATTCAAACAATATGCTGATAACAAATTTTCATGATAGACATGGTTATAAAGCTACTTGACTAAACTATGAATTAGCCCCTTCAGCAGAAGCTCTCAGCATATTTTGTCAGCACAGCCTTCCACAGACAGCTTTTAATCCCCAAATCAACAGGTGATCCCACTGTTTAAGGCTTGCCAGGCTCTCTGCTGAGCACCCTGCAGAGAAGCAAGGCAGGCAGCATACTCATGTTGACTATCAATCCTCATTAAAATCAACACACCGTCTTTAACCACCCATCTAAGCAAACTGTAATATGTGCTGGGAAAAGACCCTTCCACTACTAGGCAGAGCAGCTTATTTTGCTGTTGTGCTGGGCAACTTCACCTTGGCAGTGGTAGGGAGGGAAAGCATGGGTTGTATGGAAAGCATCATGTAAATAGACTGTCATCCCAGAAAACCAGCACCACACAGGGCTGTGTGCTGGTACTTGCCTTCCTGCCAGTGTCCATTGTCTGCCCTCAGGATTCAGGGATGACTTTTTTTTTTTTTGTTAGCTCATGGCAGGGAAGCAACGCATTTGTTTGGATAGTTTGTCTTTCAGCCAAATAATGCCGATTGGTACAAGTGACTGGAAATGAGAAAATGAGGGCAGAGCAGGTAAGTTTTAAATAAGTCAAAGTAAATAGCTGACATGCCAGGAGAGACCAAAGGACAGGATTTTCCATTTGTGCTCAGTTTTCAGCTGAGCTTTGCAACCACTGTCATCTGAGAGCTTCTGAAAATGTGCCTTGCCTGAAAGCCAGAGTGCATCAGAGTTTAAAGTTACTCAGAAAAAAATGGCAGAGGGCAGGCAGTGCACTTGTATCTGTTTGTACCCCAGATTTATTCTTTCTCTGCTGTCTTTTCATTCAGAAATTGTTACTGCTCCAGAAGAGGAAAAACCACAGCAGTTTTTTTGCCCGATCTTTAAAAGTAATGAGCAATCCCAGCTGTTGGATCTGCTCAGCATCTCTGAAAATTTACGTACTCCATGTTAAGTCTTGTGTAACACTAAGACACACCACGGAAAGAAGCTGTCATGATGAGGATGTTGATCATTGACCACTGGCATAGATTGCTCAGGGAGGTTATGTGGAATCTCCATCCTTGAAGATATTCAGAAGCCACGATCACAGATAAAAGGTCATGGTCCTGGTCTGTCTGCACCAGATGACCCTGCTTGAGCAGACAAGTGGACCAGGCTTTACACATTTAAAAAAATAATGAGTTACAGCCACACAGTATGGGCAGAGGTGTGCTAATATAAATTATTTCAATTTAGAATGAGATTAGACCAGAAAAAGGATTTTTATCCCAATGATATGAGATGGATTTGGGATCCTGGTACAAGTCATGCCAGTCTGCATCCTGACTCCTGGGCTTCTCTCATTCTGACCTGGCTGCAGTGCCTGTCCTCTTCACTGTGTCCCTGCTACCCACCAGCTGAGCCACAGTCACACCAAGTCCAAGCAGAAGAGGGGACAGATTTTCTACTCAGTCATAGAATCATGGAATAGGTTGGACTTTTCCATTTAACTCTACAAATGGCATGGCATTTTCATGACACTAAGGAAAAAAAAAAAAAAAAAGAAAAAAAAAGGCAACAGCTGAGCTCATTCATTATACACATTCTAACCTACAGTACCTGCTGCAAGCTCCAGGTTACAGTATTTGCCCACCCACACCAGTACCCAAGGAATCTACCAGAAGAAATCCCCCAGCAGAGATGACACAGGTCCTGAAACTCATTAAACTTGAATGGGCTGTAAAACTTTATGGAATCCTGTCTGCCCTTCAGTTTTAAATTGGATTTGGTTGAACTGGTTTTTAAAACTGGCTGGAGAGACAAGATGGGCCAGCAGGATCAGCTGGAGAGACAGACGGTGGAAGTTCAGCTCTGCATGCCGGCGTTGATCCGAGCAGCCCCCTCTACCAGGGAGGGTGGAGTGCTCCGCCTGATAAAAGGCTGAGCTCAGCAGACATTAAAGGAAGGTTGTTAGTAAAGATCAAAAGGTAGGAATGGGAGATAGATCTGCCCCATTTGCAAAGCTACCAAAGCCTGCCAGTGAGAATGAAGATCTAGATGCTGTGATGCTGAATGAATGGGGCAATCTAGATAATGATATCAGAATTAAATTAATTAAAAGAAGATTAAAGAAAGATTGCAAAACTAAGGTTGTAATCGTGT
Organism: Onychostruthus taczanowskii; assembly: GCF_017590055.1. Taxonomy (NCBI): domain Eukaryota; kingdom Metazoa; phylum Chordata; class Aves; order Passeriformes; family Passeridae; genus Onychostruthus; species Onychostruthus taczanowskii. The sequence goes on along the minus strand of NW_024500017.1, from coordinate 7,016,817 downwards.
CCCTGCTGGAGTCAGTGAGTGTTTCATGGTTTGTGTGGTGCTTCAGGAAGAGGCCAGGATGTTGCTCCCAATGCATACCAAGACAAAGGAAGGTATCAGCTGAAAGCTGATTGACGCAGAGCCAACTATATTAGGGAATAAATAAGTTACAGTGGCCTCATAGTCACAAAATTGAAAACATGTATGGCTGAAGCACCCAGGAGGATTAGTACAATTCATATCAATGTCATGACTGATCTGCAAACTATGGGGTATTCATGAGGACTTTAGGGCAACTGTGGTAGGACACTGAATTTCTCATAAATTGTGACAGGGTGAAGTTTATGATTCACAGTATTTTAAACAGATTTGAACAGGCAAAGTATGCTCACACCAGATCAGTACTTGATGTTGTGTGGACACACTGTGACTTGCCAGGGGCTGGCACTCTCCGTTGGGATTTACTGCTCCTGCAAGCAAGGTCCCCAAGGGCCACCAGCAGGGACATTTACAGAGGACCCTCATGGAAACATCAGCTGAGCTTGAAATCTTCTGGAAAGCAGCACTACCAAATATGAATGCATGACATACATGGGAAGTTATCCACCAATTTCAAGAAAAAGGAGCTTGAAACGGAGCTGGAGGATGGGGTAACCTCGATGGCCAAGTCACACAGTGCATCTGCACAGACCTCTGTGGCAGCCACCTCCCTCTCAGGATATTTTGCTCCAGCTGCTAAGCAGGTCATTAATATCTGGTGATTATTTTGGCCCCTGGAGCTGCTTTCGCAGTATGTGTTGACTGTTTCGGCGGCCACAATCAGGTCTCAGTTTAAAGACAGCTCACTGAAATGAATGGGGAAAAGTTGGATTAATTTTAATTAAGCACTAAAAATTAAATTTCAAATAAAAGTACACATGAGGTTGAATACTTTTGCCCTTGTAGACATGGGAAAATGCTGTATTGTTCCATAAGAGCAAGGGCCCTGTGCATTTTCTTTCACAAATGCAAAAGAAGGAAAGTGATTTTCAGCAGGAATCCAATTTTACAGGGAGGGAATAATATGTTACATAGTCAAATCACTTTGATGTCAATTTTATTTTGCAATCACTTCATAAGATATTCATATAGCCTTTTTATTCCCTTAAAGTGTTCAAGTCTAGGCATAATACAGTATTATCTTACTCTTTACCATAATGATGAACGATAATGGGAACACATAATAAGATTTTATGTGTGCCCAAAGAAAAATCTGCTTTAGCCCAGATGAGAGGAATTTTGCAGATCAAATTAATACTATAAAACAGCACAATTTATCAAAATAATACAGCTTTTCTTCTCTCAATCCATTGTGAATCTCAGTGTCTGCAGCCAGTACACAGTGAACTATTAGAGGCTGATGGAATTTTTTTTGGTAAAATCTCTATAAAAAATACTTGGTTGATAAAAGTAGAAAAAAAAACCCAACCACCAAACCAAAATTCCCTTTTCCTCTCTTGTCCATCCCACTTACACACTCTAATATTTAAAAGGTCTGTAGCAATGGTTCTATAGTGATGCTGTTTACTGCTGAAAAGCCATTCCAGTCCAGTAGCATCTTCGTTCAAGTTCCTCAGAAACTAATAGACCACATTTGGTTTCCCTGGATTTTGTATGTTCATGGAACATGGTTTATAGCAAAATGCTCTCTATATATTTTGTTGCATCCTTTTAATATAGATTCAGTTTATTCATCTATTAATGATTTCAAAGTGTAGCCTAAAAGTAAATTAGCAAAGTGTAGAATAGTGGGACAACCCTGATAGAAACTTTGCTGTCTGATCCAGCATCCTCATCATATTTTCTACATTTTTATTTGGTTTTAGATGCTTAAACATCAGCTTCTCTGGAGAGGTCTTGTTGCAATGCCTTGTCCTGATAGCAGTTGTTACAGGGCAAGGACACATGTGAATAAATCAAAATTACTTAAGGAGCTATTGTAGTGCAGTCAAATGAGAACATAAATAGTTCTAGGAAAAAGCATTGGCAGTTTATCACACTGGATAAACCTAAATGAACTACATAAAACAAGACTGAATAAATTTGGAACCTAGGTAATGTGGGGTAGGACCCCACCTGGTATTGCAGACACCACTGTTATTCAGGAGAGGGAGGGAGGGAGGGGATGTTTCCGTGCCCAGAGAAGCACACGATCTTTAGCTCACATTTGCTGGATCCACAGGGCTGCAGGCTGATCCCTCTCCCCCTAACTCATCCACAGCACAACACGGCCTTGGTCCCGAGCCAAAAAAGGCTTTGTCAGACACTCAGCCGGGCACTAGATCACAGGAACTACCTGCACCGAGAGGCTTTGTTTGGTTCTGCTGTCGTCACGGAGCAGATTAATGGGAGAAAAAGGAGAGAAAAGAAGCTCTCGCTCTGGCAGCTGCACCCCTGTGAGCAGCCCCTTGTACACGTGTGGTGCCAGGAAGAAAAATGTGCTGGGAGACGGGAGCGCTGCTGTGCAACTGCGAGCCCGGCGGTCCGGGGGATGTCCCGAGGGACCCAGGGGGACCGGGCCGGGCAGTGGGGCCGTGTGTGTGGTCATGCACACCCGCACTTCAGCCTGCAGATCTTTGGGGTGTTTGGCCTCGGAGTGGTTTGTATATGGAGCACAATCCCTGTAATTTTCCCCCCTCTTTTTTAATGGATAGATTAGCATGAAGGAAGCTGATGAAGCTAATTAGGTCCAAGCAGTGTTAATTTCTCTGATTGGAACTCTTTATCACCCAGTCAGATTGCTTAATTTTTGCAGTTTATATTTTCAAATCTCTTTAGTTATTGCACCAATTCCTTTATTTCTACTTTTTTTTTTCTTCTTTCTGATCCTGTCTGGAAAACATAATTCCATGTAATTGGGACATAGAAACTTGCAATGGAAATTACATATGGTGACAAGAAAGATTTTGCCTTGAATGGAAATGTATTAAACAGAAAAGTAGCCATGGCAAGATCCACGGACAGACACATGTGAAGGGTGAATTCAGCAATAAATGTAATCACCATAAAACATAATGTCAAGAACTACCTGCTTTCTCCCAGACTTTTCTAGAAAAAAGAATAGCTCCACAATTCCTGTATCAAGCTGGAAGCTGGAAACAGTGCTTGTGGGAATAAGACACTGCAGTCAGCCTGAGTCGTGGGGTCCACTCTCAGTCAGTGATTTCTCCCTTGTGTCTCATGGTTTCAAGCACGACCATGCAGAAATGCCTTGTAGCTTGGGCTCCCACGCATTGGTGGCAACTGGAAGCAAGGTTTTCTTCAAATATTAACTACAAATATTAAATAGTTTTGGCAAGTGGCCAATAATGCTTTTTCATATGCATTAATATCCAGCACCAAAGGTCATACTCATCATTAGCAGAAAAAAATAATCTAATTTGCTTGGAAGGTGGAGTCTGGACACACTTGAAGACAGGCTGCTTGGGCTTGAAGAGACGTGAAAAAATACCTGTATTACAGTACAAACCAATTGAGGGTGATATTGCCACTGCCTGGCCAGGGTCCCACCCAAACCAGCTTCCCCCTGGAACTGCAACTCTTTCATGAGCCATATCTGCAAGAAGGGCTGGAAGGAGGATTCTGGGGAACTACATGCCCTCAGTGTGACCTCAGTGCCAGGGAACACTATGGAGCAGATCATCCTGAGTGACATCACCTGACATGTACAGGACAACCAGGGGATCAGGCCCAGCCAGGAAGGATTTATGAAAGGCAGGTCCTGCTTGACCAACCTGATCTCCTTCTATGACAAGGTGACCCACTTAGTGGATGCAGGAAAGGCTGTGATATCTGCCTAGACATTAGCAAAGCCTTTGGCATTGCATCTTTCACATCATTCTCCTGGAAAAACTGGGTGTTTGTGGCTTGGACACGTACACTCTTCACTGGGTAAAAATCTGGCTGGATAAGAATGGTGGTGAGTAGAGTTAAATCCAGTTACCAGTGGTGTTCCCCAGTCCCAGTACTGGGGCCAGTATTTTCTGCCCAGTGGAACAGGACCTGGGGCTGTTGGTTGACAGACAGCTGAGTTACCATCCCTGGAGGGATTTAAAGGACATGTAGTGTGGCACTTATGGATAAGGATTACTGGTGGCCTTGGCAGTGCTGGGCTAGTGATTGGACTCAATGATCTTAAACACTTTTCCAACCTAAACAATTCTATGGTTCTATAAAAGGAATTGCTTGCATGGCTGAATCCACTGCTATAAATAAGGTGCTCCAAATTCTGCCACCTTCCCTTTGGTCAAGATCTATGTAGAAGGTGATTGGTTAAATTAGGGGGGAAAAAAAAATCCCAATTGACTTTCTAGCAGCTACTCTGAATCTTGGATAACGTTTTTTTTTTTTTTTTTACAGCCTGTCCCCACTGACATTTACAGCTATGCCTGAGATGAGTAAATGATACAAAGGTAGGTAAAACTTGCTGAACATCAAATGTTTTGTACTGGAAATGATATCTGGTTTCTGCAGCTTATCTATCTGACTTCTTGATTTCACTTTTTTGTTCTAGGCAAGTTTAGGTCTCATCTGCATGGAAATGACAAGGGGAAACCATGGCTTAGTTCTCAGTCTCAGCAGAGCCTTTTTTCAGAAGCTCCCATAAATGTCCTTTTAAAATAAAAGAATAGCAAACCTGTAAGCTGGGAAGTAAATCCTGAATCTCTCCCCAGGCTGCCTGCCTGTGTTAGGATCACTTATAGCTCAGCTTTATTTTTCTGTTAATTCCTTGGCAGATGATTCTAACACAAATCAATAAAATAAAAAAATAAATCAAACATGTTAGAAGATGGTTCATCTCTGTAGATGAAACAGCCACCTCCAACTTCTGTTTTGAATAAATTCAGATTTCAACTGCAGTGGCCTGGCTTATTTCCAGTTTACAGTTATTCTATTCTACTTACCTGAAATTCTCCCTTTCATGCAACTCTGATGAAATGTTTGTCATCTCTCAACTGCCTGCAAGGGTTGCAAAGTGCTTCATGAGCAAGAGTGCTTACGTAGGGACAAGTAAAGTGATTTATTTATAGGTAGTGATAAAATTTTCAAGAGCATTCTCCACTGGCACAAATCTGTTTCTCTGGAAGAAACATGGAATTTCTACAGATTCTGGTGGGAGCTGATTTAAGCAGACATGGGTTCTTTTATACATCCCAGTTCTCCCCTAGCATATTCTGTATGGAAACATTGAAGCCGTTTACATGAAAACTTGGCTGGAAGGACAACATTTAAGCACAAGAATAAAAATTAAGATGGAAAAGTTGGTATTTAATGAAATTAAATCAGTGAGGGTATACTGATAATACAGATAAAGGAAATTTTATTTTCACCATGATGGTTTGTTTCTAGTTTCCTTTTATGCCACATTTTGCTGAAAGTTCTTCTGGAAGAGAAGTAGCTTTAAGTGTCCTGTGAAAGTAAAGGAGCAGAGAAGTGAAGTTAAAATGCTCCTTGTATTTCAAGTAGAGCTTCAGTGCAGCTGTTTGGCAAGCACCGTAAATTCCACATTTCATTTCAAGGCTCAGATGCTGCTTTTGTAAACTTACCTCCTCTGTTGCTCCAAAACAGCAGCAAACCCCAACACCTTCCTATCCAGATACAATGCATTACTAACTGAATCCAGCCCAGAAGCTGCTGTGAGATGTTTGTGTCTTCTGAATGTGCTAATTTCTGGTGAGGAGTCGGAAAGTGGAAGCCCCATTCCTCTTTATTCCAGCAGCAATTTAATGACCAGAAGAGTATTTTTAACCCTGTACCCACAGGATGGTTTTTTTTGGTTTGTTTTTTTTTTTTTTTCATTATTCAGGTATTTTGCAGTTGTACAATAAAGTAAGAAATGTCATAAATATGAAATGGCACCTCATAAAACAGTATTTTTTTTAGAGTGGCAGTTTGGGATGATGCTCATGTTGGGTTTTTTTCCAGTAGGACAGTGGCAAGACAAACTGATGCTCAATCAAAAGTAAGAGTAAGAAATTAAATAACTGCAAGTGTCTTATTCATCAAAATACTAAGGACCTTCTGCAGATAGAAGAAAAAACCCAAAACTGCACTTCAAATGATATAAGAAGCTGACAAATAAGAAGAGGTTCATTAATCATTGTGGTCTAGCCTCATTTAAGGGGAAGAAGCCAGGGGACTTTGCTAACACATGAAACTGGAACTCAAAGGTGGCATATTTTTCAGTTTTTGTGGATGGATCTACACCTCCTGGTTTATTTTGGAGGATGGGGTTGCAGTTATAAATTCTTCAACAACATCTTGCTTCTGTCCTGAAGCAACATCTAAAATAGGAAGCACACCAAAAGGCAAATAAAACAAATGTATTTTTAAAATTAGATACCCTGTCTAATAAAAGGCAGAACTTTTATGTTATTCATAGCTGCAAGTTGTCCTGATTTACAGTTCAGATACAATTAACAGTTTCATTTCACATTCTTTTTCCTCATAAGTGAATATTTGAATCACATGCTGGAGAAAAGCAACTGCAGACCACTTCTATAAACCCAGATGTAAGGGGTAATAATAATAATAATAATAATAATAATAATAAAAAGCCTTGCTTTGTCTAACAGAATGGGGCTTTTTTCCCCCAAGAAACCTTCAAACACCTAAAGCCCTCCATCAAATAGGATTTATACACTTACCGTCTTTCCAAACTCCCTCATGCAAGATTTTTGGGACAGAACAGAGACCTTTGGCATCTACCCTGCCTGCATAGTGCTACCTGCCCCTATCCCACATATACTCACACCCAATCATTCTTCTTCCCACTCTGAACTCAAAAGCAATAGAAAACCTGAACCCTTGGTCCCGGTTCAATAGCTGGCACTGGTGCTATCTGGCAGCACTGCTCCTCTAATGGTTAGAAGCCAAGCAAATATGTATTTAACGGGAATTATGAAAATCGAAAAAGTGCAAGGCCCAAGTTTTTGAAAAACACATTCTTCCTGCACATCAAAGGGCTCATTGATTTGTTGCTGAAGTCATGACCAAAGTGGTGCTAAGAGGGTGAAAAGGGGAGAAAAGATCAAATCTAATCTTCGGAGCTGTGTCAAGCAAGAACCTTATGGCCCATCCGAAGCTGATCATGAGACAAGTCCTGAATGTAAATATTATTTAATATGTCTGGCAAATGTTAGGAATCTGTCTGAGCATATTCTTCAAGTGAGAAATAGCTCTCCTTTTCCTTTGCTCCCTTTTCTCTGTCCTTGAACTTTGTATCCCTTGAAATCCCAAGCAACTATTCACATTAATAAAGTGTTAAGGTGTTTGACCAAGATTGGCTCTGCTGATTTCAGCACTTAAAAAGGGAAACCGCTCTGTTGTTTTAACCACTTCAACACTCACCATCTCAGTTTATTTTCTTATCCTCTTTAACTTCTGTTAAAATCAAACAGGAAACAATTAAGGTGAGCCTACTACAAAGCAGCCCTCAAAGTACATGGCTATGTCCCTAGTGCAGAATGAAGGTCATGCCCTGAAAATGTAATTATATGTATGTGAAAGGAATGCAGAGCCTACATACTGGGCTGATCAGCGAGAAAATACACCACTCCAGCTTTAGTTTCAGCAGGCAGATGACCATGACCAACACAGGCATTGCTACCACACCTGCATGGAGGACCTGGTGGCAAGGCAAATTGAATTGACAGGGCACATTAGACCAACAATTTTACCCACTTGAATTAGAGATGGAGTGGGAGCAAGAAACTAGTCCCTACTAAGCCGTGTGCAAAAGTATCACCACTTCCCCTCATCCAACCCCCCTTTAACTTCAGTCAGGTCACTGCCAGGATGACAGAAAAAGGAATGTCATGGAAATAGACATCTAATGACAACAGTGGGAGACAAAGTGAAGTCTTTACACAGGATTTAGCTAATTATATTTTGGGCAAATATTTATTTATCTAAAAACAAAATAAAAATCATTTTGAAAAGGAAAAAAGTACTTAAATAAAAAACAAAATTGTGAAATGTTATGGCACAGAAGTTCAAGACAAGTATAAATCCAGTTGCCACAACTGTTGCGTATTAATGTTGCACATTTTTCTATAAAGGCTTTATTAAAGGTATTTACATGGCAATATGATGTGTAAATATATACAGCAAACTGGGGACAACTTTTTTCTTTTGGATTTTTGTATGAAAAAATGCCTTAAATACAAAATTTTAAAAGAAAAAAAAAATTGAAGAGTTCATCCCCAAGCATGAACAATGTCCCATCATCCCTTATGTCCAAAGTATCAATTATGAGGCAGTTTTGAGGTTCTGGCCAAACCCCTGGGAGATTCAGCCAAGGTTGTGTAGTCTCAAGTTAAATCGCACGGCATGCAGTTGCAATAGTTCCATACTCGATGGACCGCGTAGTTCATGAGAGATATTAGAATCATTAATATTTTATCATAGTTTGTCTAGTTTGCATTATTCTAAGTGATGCTCAAGAGTTCCTATGCACAACAGTTCCTTAGCTGCTCAAGTTTGTGTTTCAACTGTTCTCTCCTCCGCCTCAACTGCTCTTTCTCTGCAATCAGTCTGTGTTCCTCCGACTGGATGGAAAGAACGTACTCTGTCGCTTTTTTCAGGATGACAACCTTGGGAGCCTTTTCATTGTTGGCCACCTCGGGTATCTCGTCACGCAAGGCAAAGAAACTCAACTTCAGCTCATTTCTCCTCTGGCGCTCCAAGACGTTGTGTGTTCGCCTCTTGTCGTTCTCTTCCGAATCTGACGTGCGCGGACTGGAGCATTTTCGGTTGTTGCTGATCTGTTTGAGAACTCTGCCACTGTCCAACCTTAGCCTTTTTGCAGCTGGATATTCAACCTTGGTGGAGGGAGGAGCGGCATAATTGTGCTGATGGATGTTGACATGACACCGTTTGAGAACCAGCGGGCTTTGGTGGGGCTTACTGTGCTCTTCTGACGTCTCTGTGCTGCTGGACTCTGTGCTGGATTCATATTCATTTGCTTCAGCTAATGTAACAACATCGATTTCCTCATCTTCCTCTTGTTCTTCTTCTGCCATAAAAAAAAATTAAAAAATCACAACTTGTATGTAGGCACTCTCAAGAGTACTGTATGTAAAGGGAAGGCTACTCTGAGTTGCACAATGAGGAACCCAATGACAAACCCTTCTTAAATCTATTTCATGATGCTGAACACAGCTTTCCCCAAGAGCCTTCCCTTTAAGGAAGCAATGCTTCAAGTGCAATAGGACGCATGGACTGCAGTCCAAACCCTGGCTCACTGATTTCAAAAAGTTGTAATGATCTTGCGTAATGTCGAGTGCATGAAAGATAGTAGGAAAGTTTAACCTCGGTTGTCAGCAGTACAGCGCAATAAAGCTCCCAGACTCAAGCTGCCCTTAATTATGGATTTAGAAGGCTTTGGCCACGCCTTATGAGGGAAAGCTTACTTAACACACATGGGTATTCAGAGACATTTTCTGAATCTCTCTTGATCTGTTAATTTGTGGAAAATAGGAGGGAGTTTGGGAAAAAAAAAAAAAAGAAAACTAGTTTAAAAAAAAGGAAAAAAGGAAGGCTGTAGAGCTTTGGGTAGAAACTCACTTTCAAACCAGATTTACGAGGGAGCGGAACCCGCTGTCACATACCTAAGGAAGCATTTCTAAAACTTTCCCAGCCCCATTCACTCCCCTGCAGTCACTTTCACTAGCACCTCCCTGACTGCACATTCTCCCCGCGGCTCTCGGGCTGGAGTTAACTCCTTCCCAGCCCACGGATGAAACCGGGAGCCAGCCTTATCGGGACCCCATGATGAAAGTTTATCCCTCCTACACTTTCTTTATATTTTTTTCCCCCCGCTTTTCACTCCCTTAATCCCCGGAGGAAAAACTGGGCTGGTTTTCCAGGAAATAAGCTGGCTGGGACTCTCCGTGCCTCGCAAACGTGGCATTTAAAAAAAAAAAAAAATCGCACGCGGGGAGGGGAGCAAAAGGGGGCAGAGAAGCGAGGCGGGGGTGTGCTGCCTTCCAGCTGCGCCCCGGGATCCCCTGGCGCCGCGCGGGTTCCCACGCCCTCCCGGAGCACGCGTGGGTCCCACTCACCCGAGTCGCTGCTGGTCGTGGGCGGCGTGTCGTCGCCCAGCAGGGACGCGGGGCTGGCGCCGGGCGGCGCGGCCCGCGGGGCCCGCTCGCTCAGCGGGTAGGGAAACACCACCGAGGGGTCGATGCAGTCGGCGGCGGCGGCGCCCAGGTCGTGCAGGTAGAGGCTGGCGGAGGCGGCGGGGGACGCGGCCAGCCCGGGTGGCGGTGCTGGCGGCGCGGCGGGCGGCGGTCCGGGGCGGGCGGCAGGGCCCCCCTCTCGGCGGGCTGCCTGGTAGGACGCCAGCTTCTCCGAGACCACCTTCTCCAGCTTGGCGGCGGCGGAGAAGCCGCTCCACATGCAGTCCTGGATGATGATGGACTTGACGGTCTCGTCGTCGGGGTCGCATATGAAGCTCTGGTTGACCATGTCCCCCCCGAGGAGCTCGGTCACAATCTCCAGCTGGTCAGCGGTGGAGGGGAAGCAGGAGGCGGCGGCCAGGCTGGAGCGGCGGCTGGGGGAGAGGGGCGGCGTGGGCAGCAGCTCAAACTTCTTCCATATGTCCTCGGACGGGGCGGGGGGCTGCAGCTCACTGCCCCGCTGCTGCGCCGCCAGGTAGAAGTTCTCTTCCTCCTCCTCGAAGTAGAAGTAGGGCTGCACAGAGTCGTAATCGTAGTCGTAGTTCTTGCTGGAGAAGCCGGCGCTGAGCGGCATCGCGGAGGCTGGTGCCTGCGGGAGGAAAGGGGGAGAGGGGCACCCGGGTGAGCCGTGGGGGTCGGCTCCCCCCGGCTTCGGTGGAGCTACCGGCCCCCCGGCGCGCAGCGCTCCCTCCCGGCTCCTCGCACCGTGCCGGCAGGGAAATGCGCAGTCGCGTGTAGTAAAAAAAAAAAAAAAAAAATTAAATTATAATACTTTTAATAATAAAAAAAAATTTAAAAAAAAAACCACACAAAAAATCCCAAAAAAAAAAAAAAAAATAAATTTAAAAATTTTTTAAAAAAAAAAAAAAATTAAATTATAATCTTTTTAATAATAAAAAAAAATTTAAAAAAAAAACCAAACAAAAAATCCCAAAAAACCCCCACGACCCTCCTTCACCCCGTTGTAAGCGCGGCGGAACAATGGAGAGGCGCGACCTGACCTACCGAGGGGTCGGTTGTCAGCCCCCGGACCACCCTCCCCGCTCCCCCGGTGGGGCTGCGGCAGCCCGGCCGCCCGGCTCGGCTGGGCTCAGCTCAGCTCCCTGCCGCCGCCGCTCACACGGGGCATGGAGCTCCTTCCCTCCCGGGACCGTAGCGCCATCCCTATCCCGCGTCCCCGTGGGAAGGGGCACCGAGCGCCCGGCGGCTTCAGCCGGGAGCCGGGCTGTTCCTCAGCCGCCCACCTGGGCGTGCTGGCACTGTGCGGGGACAAGCAGCGACCTTGGCAAACTTTGCCAAATCTTGTCATATTATATATATGTGTATATATATATATATACATATATATATATATATGTAGCAATCATACGCTGCCCGCGTATACGCGAGAAGCTAATGCTCCCCTCTCCCCCAAAAAATTAAATTAAAATCCGAGCGCATGAAAAAGGATGGGAACGCCGGAGCCCCAGCAGAGGAGAGAGTCCATCGGGTGGGACCGTCGGTATCCACGTCCGCGGAGCGCAGCCCCGCCAGAAGCCCGGGTGTCACCAGCCCGTGTCAATCCAAACGCCACAACCGCGGGAATCGAGTGATGGGAAGCGAAGCGAAGAGCCCCGCAACTCACCGGCTTCTCCAACGCGCCAGCTGCGAGACGTAGCGAGGCGATTATTGCAGGCGGTGCGGAAACAACGAAGGGAAAATGGATAGATGATAAAAAGAACCGCCAGAAAGGACGAGGGAAAAATTAAAAAAAAAAAAAAATAGACAAAACGCCGGGAGAATGTAGGTCTCTTCCTCCCACCACGGTTTGATAAACCCCACGGAGCGGCGGAGCAGCCGCCTCCCGGCGCGGTCTCTCGCTGGTCCGGGGCTGCGCGGCGCGCTGGCCGGTACAATAGAAGTTTAGTTGCTTTCCTCCTTTAAAGCGCCGGCGAGGGGCGGGGGAGCGGTGGCGGGGGCGGCCCCGCGGGGCCCCGCCGTGCTCCCGCCCGCCCCCGGCAGAGGCTCCGCGCTCGGCCGCGGGAGGGCGCGCTGCGATATATATACCGCGCCGCTGCGCGCCCCTGCGCTCCTCGCTGCGCAGAGATCCGCGGCCGCGCTTTGCCCCCGCCTCCGCCGGCCGGGAGAGAGAGAGCTGCGCCGCGAGAAGCGATGCCGCGCTCTGTGGCCCTTTTTATTTATTTTACTATTTTTTTTGTTGTTGTTGTCTTTTACTACGAGCCGCGCACGGAGAGGTCGGAAGTAAACATAGTAAAAAAAAAAAAAAAAAAAAAAATTACTAGTAGGGATTAAAGGCAGCTCCTCGCCGCTCCCCTCCTCCCGCTGGCGTTCTCGCAAGGGAGAGCGCGGTAACCCCGATGGCGGCGGCGAGGAAGGGGCTTCACCCGCCCCTCGCTCCCCTGGGTGAGGCTCCGGCACCTTCGGGCGAACTGGTCCCGCAGCGCAGAGCGGTGGCCGAGGGGCAGCGGGGGAGGCGCGGGCTGCCGGCACAAAGGAGCGGGTGTAGCTGGGGCACCCCCAACCCGGTCGCCGCTTGATTATCCCGCCTCTGCCGGCGTCTGCAGAGGATTAAACCGGGAGGGGGCGGAGGCAGAGCCCCACGGGGGTCACCTTGCAGCCACTCTCCCTTTGGCGGTCCCCGCGCGTGCCCCCGCCCCGGCTTGTGCCGCCCCCATTGTGACCACCTCCTCTCGCCCCACGGTGACCTCCCTCCTTTCGGTCATCCCCGAGGGACGCTGAGCTGCTGCGGCTGAAGAGCTGCGACGGGGCGCTTCCTCCTATTCCCGTTCCCCATCGCGGCGGGGACCCCGTCTCCGACGAACCTTCAGCTGCCGGCGACCCTCCCGGGCGTCGCCGATCCCCTCCCGCAGCTCCCGCACCTGCTATTCTCCCGTCCCCCGGGGCAGCCGCCAGCGTCCGACGAGCTACGCCCCGCGCATCCTGCCACCACATCCCCACGCTGCCCTCCGCACTCGCGGGAGGTGGAGGGACACCCCGGTGTGCCCCCCTAACCGCTGCCAGGCGGCTCTCCCGTTGCCACCGCGGGCAGCCCGCTGGGATGTTCTGTGCCTGTATGTGTATTCATTCCCCGCTTCCCAGCATTTTGCTGAGCACACGCGAGCACAAGCCCTGCGGGTTGCGGTGCGGAGCGCGGGGCCGCCCCCGGGCGCAGGGACCCCCGTCCGTGCCGCGGC